>NC_081408.1:108143871-108443871 GCF_030272615.1 Cryptomeria japonica
AAATTATTTTGTTAGCATATTCTAGACACTACTGCATCTCCTCATCAGTTATACCACCACAAACAATCAATAACTCCTGCATCTTGGTATATTTATCCTCTTCAACTATAGATAATCTCCTAGCATCTAGCTTATTGTACAAATATCAAGTAATGCCATCTTATATATATATAAGTATAACAACACCACTTCCTTAATCTCCATTTGTTCCTTATCATCCATATGTACATAGTAATGTTGGATATTACTCAAAATTCCATCTTTAGTTATTTGATCAATCAACTCAGTAACTGAGACAGGAGGAATGACTTCAATACTCTTACTAGATTTGACAGCTATATCTACATCTAATTTCTTCTTCTTTCCAGGAGTAGAAGTAGACTCTGTAACTAATTTCCTCTCCTTCAAAACTTTCTTTGGGGTTGTCGAAGGAGTGACCTTCACTTTCTATTTCTTTCCTTCCTCGGGCTTCTTCCTCTATATCTTGATGTAAGTCACATGAATCTTTGAGGGCACAACATCAGTATCAAAACCAGTTTCAACAGGAGCAATCTAAGTTTCTTGTTTCTTCCTCTTTAATATACCCTTGCCAATTGTTTATGTCAGTTGTTTCTGCTGGTGGAGTCTGAACTGCTACCAGAGATGACCCTTCTGCTAGTCCAATGATCCATTTGATTTTCAAGGACATCTTCTGTACAACTTCCCCAACCTTATTGATTTTTCCTTCCCTCTTCTTCTAGATGAAACCTATCTGAACTTCAGATTCCTTTTTCTTTTTTATCTGAAAGGTTTTCTCAGCTTCATCAACAGGGGCATGAATAAGATTCTTGGCATATAAGTCCAAGATCTCAGCATCAACCTCATATTCCATCTAAGTGATCTAGACCTTTCATGGTTGCAGTTCCTCCATCAATGTTTCATCCTTCTTCACCATAAAGCATATTTCCGTAGAGTACTTATCAACAATATGTTTAGGCATTCTTTCTCTCTTCTTCATTGTCTTCTGAAATGATTTGAAATAACCACATAAAATGGTGTCTCTATCCTTGTCATTTCCCAAACCTCTTATAGCATCTTTGATTTGTTTCCCTACCAGCATATCAAATTCCCATTGTCTTTTACCATATCCTAGTAACTCATTCAAAAATAAAAGCATCAAGCAAACAACAAAATTGCCATACTGAAAAACACCTTTCTTCTTATTCTTAATCTTTCATAGGTTTAAAATAAGCTCTTCACACATCCATTAACAAAGATCATACCTATCATTTTCTTTGACCATCTGATGAGCACACAAAATGCATGACCTGGAAATAGAGTTCAATCGGCTTGATTGGGTTACCTTGTAACCAATGATCATGCTTGCAAATTGAATAACTTTGTCTCTAATAGTGCTTATCATCATTGAACGATTGTCAAAAGTTGCACCAGTTAACTTCTCCATATCATTGTTAGATATTTTCTTCTTTCCGAGAGTCTAATCAGTCTGGGGAAAACTAGTGATTGCATGGATAGCCTCCTTGGTAGTTTTGTAAGGTTTGTCCAGCCACATGAATTCCCCGTGGACATGGCTCAGCACATACCAGATCATTTAATCTTCAAATTCTAGCATCTCCGAAACATTTGTGAAACCCTGATCCTTTAGAATTTGGAATTCCAGTTTCATCGATCCCTTCTTGTCCAATAGATTTGTCATGTATATTGTTTTGATTTTAGTAGAACCTAAATCCTCCAGAGTGTAGTGGATATATACATGAACATCTTCAATATATAGAACTTTGTCTGGAACCCCAAAAAATGTGTCAAATGAATCATCAACATTTGCAATATGAGGGCATTTCTTGAAAATAGGGCATGGGTGATCCTTTATGTCAACAACAATAGGGGTAGCTACACCTACTAGAGTGGGAGAAGATTGATAATCTATTGTAAACAAAAGATAGCTCGAGAACTGATAAAATACCTCACAACCTTTGTCGGTGAAAGTTCTTGAAAATCTGCTCTAAATGCACTAGAATTCTCTTAAAAATTCTTTTGACTGCTTTGAATCACCTTAAAATTGCTCTACTTCTCTCTTCTTCACTCTGAATGTTGTGTGATTAGAAATGAACCAACATTTCCCTTTTATTCTGCATAAACCCTAATTTCACATTGACATAAATGTGTGTTGGTCTATCATACTGGATTCATAATCCATAATCTCAGTACTGGAAAACCTTCAGACTGACTTCTCCAAGATCTAAAACAAGCTTTTAGACCGCTATGAGGGGTAATGCAAGATCTATAATTAACTTGCCTCCCCCTAATACTAATACCTTAGTTACTGGAAGAGTTTCCTATCGGTGTAGAAACATTCTGCTTTGCCGGTTGAGTAACCAAGTTGTTTGTCTCTACTGATTGATCTTTAGATTTCCTAACCCATTTCTTATCATTCTCCTTTCAGATATCATCAACCTTCTGTAAATTCTTTTCTCATCATTTCCTACCGTATTGTTCTTGCTTCTGTAGAACTTAGCAATATGTCCTATTTTGTTGCATACATAGCAAGTGACATTATTTTTCATTATTACCTTACTATATCCTTGATCATTCCTTGACCTCCATTGATTAGCCATATGTCCAAACTTTCCACATGCATGATATTTTACATTCATTCTACAATCTTATGTCCTATGACCATACTTCTTACAATTTGAACACTGATCGGGAACTGCATTATTATCCTGATTTTCTCTATTCCTACAATGTCTTGCAATATGACCAAATTTATTGCAAACAAAATATATACCGTTGAATTTATGTGCAATGGGTTTCCTTATGGGTGATTTCTGGTTGACAAGTGGATTCTCCTTCTAACCAGTTGCTTCAACTTCATTTGTAGTATTTGTAGTACTAGATCTTTCTCCATGCTCAAATCGAAGACCTCTAGTGTCTCCCTTGTGCCTTTAATCCTTCAATAACTCATCAAGCTTTGCAGAACTGTCCTTAAACTTGTCTTTATATTCATTTGCAGTATCCAGATCTCCTCTTAGGACTATTATCAATCTTTCCAACTCCTGCTCATTATTTTGGGATTGCACTAGTTCAGTTCTCAACATATCATTCTCATGTGCCAACCTAATGCATTCCTCAAATCTATCTTTCAGAGATTTGCCAAGATTTTCTTCATTATTTTTCTGGTCTTAAATCTTCTTGGACATCCTTATAGTTAGGGCTTGCATTTCATTCTTCATGACACTATTCTCCTGACTCAGGTTCTAACATTATTCTTTGAGGGGATTCTTCTCTTCATCATCCTGATTTTGTAAAAGTTCCTTCCTTCTATCTTGAGAAGATGACAACTTCTCCTATAGGGTAAGAATGAATTCCTTTGCAGAGTTCAACTCATCTTGCAACTTCAAATTCTTTATCCTTTCAGCATCATAGTGTTCAAGTGCTAATTCAAGTTGTTTCTCCATACTCATTTCCATGGATTCCAAATTCAAGATCTTCCTTAAGATGTTAGACTTACTCCAAGGCACAAGGCTCAAATACTAATTGTTGGAATCCAAGAACACTGAGAGGGGGGGTGCATCAGTGTTCTACCAGTGAGATCAATTTTAACCTTATTAACAAAGTATTTCAATAACTAGTAACAATTAAAGAATATAACATCAAGTAGAAAGGATACAACCACAAGAACATACACCCTAACACAAAGATTTATATGTGGAAAACCTCAAAGAGGAAAAAAAATATGGTGGGATTGGTGACCGATAATATCTATCCAGTGGCCAAATGAATAAATATTACAATAGGGGTCTGCAAATGTAGGAAGGCCAACAATCTAGAGCAGACTGCTCATCATAAAAGGAGCCTCACTGACTACAAAAACAAAACACTGGATTATAAATTAAATTTTGAACTCAGAGAATGCATCTACTATGTTGGATGAGTTCCAGTTCAAGCATTATCTATACCAGTTTTCACTATGTCCTCCTTTACCAGTAACTTACTTCGCATCCCAAACCTCTAAACCAATAACCAAAACCGACTACAAAATAATATATTCGCATTTAGTTGATCAATAACACTCACACAATATCACATCACTATACATTCCATCTATCTATCTATCTCAAAATAACCTAACCGGACTGACTTAAATACCCTACCTAATCATAAACATAAATATCTTATGTCGGCTTACAAAGATATTACAAGTTATTTACATGTCATCCTAGACAAAAAGAAATGCACTAAACTTCATGACCGATGCCACTGATTGGTACCATGTAGACCTACCAAATCAATCTCCTATGTTAGCTTCATATACCAGTTCCTATTTTGTCGGTTTCCCTGAATGTCGATTGCCGAATCATGGATATCAGTGAGTACCAGTTAAGTATCCAACCCAAAATGATATGTGTTGCCATCAATGACAACACAACTAAACCAGATGAGTGTCAATTGCTAACATTCTTTGCATGTGGATTCTATTTGTTAATTCGATTAAAGATCTCAATTGGGTTATGTAGAAATTATCATATAATTGGCTGCAAGTTTCCTTTCAATAGGCTCCTCAATTACTTGATTGTGTTGTTCTTATCTATTTGTCTAGTATTGTGAATCTTGATGTGTATGACCACCCACAAGAGTTAGCCGATGGGATATTTATGAAGAGACAAACAGTCATTGGATCATTCCAATGATCAATGTTTGGGCTACTACGAGGGATTAGTCGGAAATCAACTAGTTCACAGAGGTAACGTTTCCTATACTACCTTGGAAATGATATGGCAATAGATAGCAGGTCAAGTAATTAGACTATACCAATGGTAGAGGCTAGAGCTATTGTTGTAATGTTGGATTAACTAGAATTTACCGAGTTCACTGAGGTGAAGAATTGCTAAGGTCTATTTGGGAGTTGATACATAATACTTGCACTGGTAGTTGCCTTACCATGTGGGTAGCTATAACCAGAGCTAACCATTGCATCAAGAGGGTTCACAGGAAGTCACCTTGCATGGGGGTGATCGATGGTGATTGTTACCCAGGATTATAAAAAAGATAGCTGACAATATCTCTAAGGTCACTATGAGGTATGTGTCAAAAGCTACTTCTTCTTGGTTGGACAAAATTATTGTTAGTGGCCTATAGGAGATTCAAACGGAATCCAGTGGGCTAGGTTGGTTCACTACTTGTGGAAATCCTTGGGACTAAGGATGGACCCACAGTGTAGTATGGAATGATTCTCTTCCTAGTTGTTTGATGGTATACATGACCCTATTGGGTTGAGGATGGACCCATGTGGTAGTATGGGATGCACTCAATCCTCTACCTAAATCCATTAGTGTAAATGACTTGGGAGAAGAATGGAACCCAGGGTGTAGTTTGCATTGCATTGACATTCCTTCTCTATCTAGGATGCATTATGGATAGGTGGTAGTTATCCATTGAGGATGAGTCAATCATGTTGTCTTTGCGATGCCTATAGGAGCCAATCGCTATTATATGTGGTGTTTGTACTTGATTCAATCATATTATCTACTATCGCATGTACAAGAGCCAATCACTATTAACTTGTGATGCATGAATATGAACCAGTCACTTATTTGTGAAGCTTGTGAATGAGCCAATCACTTATATCTTATGATGTATATATGAGATAGTCATCGTCATTTGTAATGCCTATATGAGAAAATCACTAATGTTCTTGTCATGTATGTTGGAGCTAGCCATCATCTGAACTTGTAATGTCTAGGAAATATTTCCTTGTGTATATGTTATTGTGATAATCCACAAATGTAGGAGATGTGATATGACCTTTGTGTATATGTCTACATCGAACATTAATGTTCATATGCTCTTGAATATGGAACCAACACTAGATGGAAATGTGTAGCTCTTCTTTCAATGAGGTTAAGTTAAAAGGTTCACTTAATTAATTGATAGGATTAGAGAGAGATGAAGATCTCATCAAGAGGAGAGAGTAGTCTCCTGAATGCAAACTACATAGCCTTTGACTTTCCCTGAGAGGATATGTAGGCTAGGTCATTAGGAGTAAACCCTTGAGACTAATGTTTGGTTCAAGAGATGACCCTATTCATGGAAAGATAATACTTCAATCATAATCATATAACTATAAAGAATCATCGAGTTTCCCCCACTGTAGTGATTGGAGGAGTATTATATTTAGCACTACTAAATTAAATGGAAGATGATCATTTGATCAAGCTTTGTAATGGATGCTAAGTATAATTTAAAAAAAAAAAATTGTAGTGTCTAGGGGGTGGATATTACACTAACCTAAGTAAAATTAGGTAAACTATTGCAAGTATTACCTCAATTTTGGACAATTAGGTGGATCACCCTATTAACACTAGTAAACACCAATTTTTAAGATTAACTATATGCAAAGAGAAAGGGTTAGGACTAAATGACTTGAAAAATCCAAGGATTTGAGTTCAAGCTTCATGACTTCTAGAAAAAAACAAAAAACATTAATAGAAGGATTCTCTATGGTGACAAAATGAGCAACAATGATGGGTAATACCCATATGTGCTAATTGACTACTAAAAAGGATGCCCTAATAAAAAATATAGACAATAAAGTGAAGTAATTTAGAATCTAAAATAACTAGCCAAATACATTATAGCTTGTGATCCCAAAACTTAACAAATGACCAAAACTTCTACTAGAGATTAAGTTAATTAATCTTAAGAAGATGGGGAGACAATGATATGTAACCTTTGTGAATCTTGTATCTATAAAGAATCTTTCAAAATACTCTTGATGTAAAAATCTCCCTATATTTTCATAGTGTCTCATATGGTAAGAAGGATACCAAAGTAAAGGTCAAGTTCCAATTCAAATGATCCATTTGCACTCCATAGGTAATCCATAAAGAAATAAAAGTTTTAAATATTCCTTTCCTTCAGAAACTTTGATAATCTATTTACAAAATAAAGCAATTCCTTATATATGGTTTGAGAGAAATCTTAGACAAAAGAATAATGAGATAGGAAACATAAATCCTCGAATACTTGTTAGTGTGAATGTGGTTATTTTCTTTCTAGTTATTAGTGGGAACCTATTACCATGTTAAGTTTAATTAAGTGTTAGGTTAGTTTTCCTTATATCCTAGGTGTCACATTCTAGAAATAAGTTATAAAGAGAACATGTCTCATTATTTACTTTTACTCATTCACATGTTTAATATTTACTTTGGGCATTTATTATTTTGCATTAAGCATTTAATATTTGCATACCTCATCACGCCTTGTCTATAGATTCAAGGTACTTCTACATTGTATTATATAATAAAAGAGCATTTTCATATAAACTAATCATTTCTCAATATTCATGCAAGTTCATATTGTAGCACTCTCTTGTAGGAATCATCTTTCTTGATTGATCCTTTTAAGTATATACAAATTCATTATGGGTTAACTAGAATCTCAAAATGGTATTAGAGTTATGGCCTTGTAAAGCCCTTATTATATTAGAGAGTTGAGTTATTTCTGGATGAAATATTTTCATTGCAGGTTAATTTGGCTAGTTTTGGAGAAAAATTGAGCTCACTATTGAGTCAATGATACCGGATACAGATAGGAAATTCGCTTTTGTTTCATCTAAATTTGATCATTTTTGTCAAATTTTTGAGGTTTTGAAGGTACGGTAGTTATCGATTATAGGAGGTAGCTAATCGTTTGGAGCAAATTGAGCCAAATCCAACCATTCCATTATGTCCAAAAGGCCCAAAAACCCTAAAAAATACCTATCAATTCATCAATATGACATTTTTTCCCTAGGCATCAGAGGTTTTTTACCCATTTTGATGATTATACAAATCATACAAATTTCACTATAGTCCATACATATTGTATGGATAGGCAAGAGAAATATATTTACCCTCCTCAACTATTTTTTAGCATAGTACATTCGAGAAACATTTTGGTTTTAATCATCTTTATCAAGTGAATTTATGTAATTTTCCTTTTTGAGTACAATTGATACTCGTCAGTACATTTTTGTAGAATTGAAAATTGTCATTTTTCTTTTCATAGCCGACTCATTTTTAGTGGATCTAATTTTGTTTATTAGTTGAAGTCATTATTAACATTGGGGGTCCACACTTTAAATTTTATGTTTTGTGATTATATTTTGGAGGCCATGCTTTAAATATCTATGGTTGTTATTGATTCTTGGTGGTAGTGTACACATTCTATGCAAGGTTAGTCACATTGGTCCTTTCCTGAATCAACACCCTTTTTTTTCTAACACTACAATTATCACTAGGCGTCTATTAGATGTTTTTCTAGTGGCATAGTTTTTAAACCCACCACCACCTCCTACCTTAACACCACTTCACCTGAATTGTCACCTGCATCCAGCCCTATTGAGCCCCTTATCTAGGTCCTTTGTCAATTAGCTAAGCCCCTTGCCCATTTATTTTATATTGATTGTTCCCATCCATTTCCATAGTGGTGATCGAGAGCTAGTGCTAGGGGGATTTGTAACTCTTTTTATAGGCTCCATATTGGCATTTATTTATGGAGAATAACTTGGGCATACACAATTGTTTTTCTAAAACCGATATATTGTTAGAAAGATAATTCCACCAACTCTATTGTGGTGCACTATATTTACATAGTTTATTGTTTGATTGTATTTATTGTAGCTTGAAGTGGACACTCCATTTTTTACTTTCGGGCTTATAACTTTTTGTCATTATAACCAATTTTTGTGATGTCTTGAATAGCATTTGAAAGGTATTGAGGAGACCTACTATTTAGTTCATAAACTTTTTCCAAATTCAACACTAGGTATTATCTATTAATTTTTTGTAAATTGGGGCATTTTCTTGATTACTTGGACATCATGTTGCTTGGAAAGGTGCTATTTATTGGGTGGCTTTATTTTCATTTACACATCATATCTTGGAAGTTTCTACATTCGTGTCATGGTTCCGTCTTTGTGATTTTGAAAAAATATGAGTTTGCAATGGGTTTTTTATTTCATCCTTCTTTGATTATACTGTAGAGGGAACTATAAATAATAGAAATATGACATTATCACTCATCATATTGTTGCAAATGTGATGTTGATGATTATGATTGGCTATCATTGATGTCAACACATAGTTTCAGTGTTGGTGATTCGAAAGATGGGTTCCTAGAATCTTTGGTTCTTCAAAAGATGTGTTTCAATTGATATTCAATACAAATTGATTAAGTTAATGATGATCTAGAGTTTTTTGTTTACATGATATGGTGTTCATCAATTGTATTCATGTGTATCTTTGTTCTTTTCTTATTTTGTTGTTTTGGGTAGTTCTATTTTGGGTCCGAATTAAGTCCAGAATTCAAGTATGACTAACATCATTGGTGTGGCATTTGTGTCATGATTTGGGTCTGAAATTTGTGATAGATATAATTTGTTGATCTGACCGATGATGTATGTTGTGGTGTGGTCCACTTCTCATTCCTTCCCACCACCAGAATGTTTAGTGTTGACCTATTTTACATCTTTGTCTTGGCTGACTTAGAAGATTATATTTATAAGGATGATCTGAATGAGTTAGTGTGGCCATGGTGTGGAATTATTATGGAAGATATGTGAGATTGAAAATGAAAGACCTAATTATTGATGATATGCAAATTGTCTTGTTGTTGAGGCACTAGAAACAGTTTTCATATTACAGATTGTGTTACAATGGTGGATTATGCAGCCCCCAAAATTGCACTCATCATACATGATGGCCATGATATGCCATGGATAATTGCAGGTTAATAATTTATTTTTACCCTCATGAATAGCTTCTTGTGGCAGATAAACTACAAGTTAATAATTTATTTTTGTCCTCATGTATAGCCACTTTTGGTGGATAAACGCACGGGTAAAATTTAAAAGTTGTCGCTTTAGAAAGGAAATTTAAAGGATGAAATTTTTACTCAGTGAAAAAATTTCAAACTTGTTGCTTAGAAAAAAATTACGAATGAAATTTTTTTTATATGAAATAACATTCTCTTGATTATAATTGTAAATTATAATATAATTTTTTGATAAATTTTATTTTAAAAGAAATATAAAGTATTACTAAAAATATTTTTAAAAATATAAAATGTAAAAAATAAAATGAAATAGAAAGTGTAAGTAAATATCAAATATAAGAGATTTATTTTTTGTAATTAATTATTATTTTAAGTAAAAAATATAAAACTAAAAATAAATGAAATATAAAATATAAATTTAATATAAATTCAAATCATAAATTTCTATGTAAATTTTATATTTTATATTTAATATAAAATTAATAAAAAAACTTAAAAAAGAATAAAGTAAATTTAAGTTTAAAAATTAGTTTATTGTAAAAATATATATTTTACACATAATTTTAAAGAATATATAATATCTATAAATATAACTTAGTATAGTTAAATAATAAAAATTTAAGAATTTAAAATATAAACTTAAAAAATTAATATAAATAAAATAAAATTTAATTCATTTAAATTTTATTAGAATATAACTAGAAGATATAATTTTAAATATTAAATATAAAGATATGTGAAAAAATAAAAATTATAAAAAATAGAGATTACTGATTTTTCTAGAAAGCTAATAAAATTAAATATAATATTGCTTAATATTATATAGAATTGTAGTGTACTCAATATAGAAGTTAATAACATAAATTTGAGTGTATATTTATCAAATATCAAATCATTTATAGTATATATACAATTATGTTATGTATAATAGACAATTGAACCAAATTTCTACGCATAATATGTAACTCAAAAGTATCATATATAAATGAATAATTGACAATTGAACCATTTTTTAACAAATAATATGTAAGTCAAAAGTATCTAATATAAATCATGTATCTATATTGAATATGCAAGTAACTCCCTCTATGGTCACATTGTCAAAGGGGAAGGTAATTGAACTCACAGATTAAAACAATAACTTTTATCCCCAAACATTGAATCTAACATTAGATACGTAACAAACTATCAAAATATCTAAGTACAATAAATTGTATTGATCATCCATAAGAGTCTCGAGCATGTTATCCATAATGGTTTTGATCGTGATCCTCCATTAAAATATTGTCAGAACCTGTAAATTATTAAATCAATTCAAAATTCAAAAATTTAAAATTTTTAAAAATCATTTCATACTTTTTTTACCATCTCCAATTTGCATTGCATCCATTGTTGTTGGTGTCTAGTTAAGATCAATACAAAATGACAACCTATGTTCTCCAGTGTTTTGTTGATCATGTAAAGCTGCAACCATATGTGCATTTGATAAATTAACATAGATAAAGAGTCAAGTGTAAGAGTAAAATATGTAGTTAATCTAAATAACTTTAGCATTCTTAATTACCTAGAATAGTTTGTTGAAATGTTTGAGTGGGGATAACACTAAGCACTGATGGTTGAGTTTCACAAAATGCACCTATTATTTATTTGATCAAATATAAAAAAAGTGATTAAAAATAGGAACTAATAAATATGCCATTTAATTAAGGAACACTTTTAATACCTAAAAAAATTACCATCTATAATTTGTACTTCATCTATTGTTGTTTGATTTAGATCAATAGAGAAGGGAAATTGATGTCAAGCTTTTTTATCTTCATCCAAAGCTATAATGACATATTATTAACATTTAAAATAAAAGAAATAATTATTGCAATGTAAAAGTACTAAAATAATTTTCAAAACATGTACTCGCTATGTTATTGCTTGATATTAACAATTTCATTGACTATTTCTATGCCTAAACAATTGAAGACCTTTTTATCCATTTTATTTCTACTATTTGTACAGGTTAACTGGAAATTTTCATGCCCCTCAACTCTTTCATTTAAGCCTTGGTGAATGGTGTTTCTTCTTTGATGAATAGAATGACATTTGTGCATTTTTCTTGGACTAAACCATGGTGATATTCTTGTTAGATTGATGATGATATTTTGGTTGTAATAGGTTGATTGATGACTTGTATTATGTTTTCATTGATGGCAACCATGATTTGTCAATCATCTAAGACATTTAGTCTAGTCGGTAGATGAAGTAGTTAAACAGTGAAACAGTAAATAGTGACAGAGTTATGTTCAAGCAACCGGTACGAAAGATCGATGAAGAAATAAGTGTTGCAGTTTGGTATGTATATTCATGACATTGGGAGGAGTCTATGACTGGAACCGCATCAGTAGATTCGATGGAATGAATGAGTTATGATGTACTGAGTAGTCAGTCAACAAGAATAGTTAATTGGTAGAGCAGAGTTACTTAGATCGGTAAACTAGTAGACATTATGTTTTATTTTTGAGTCATTAATTATGTGGCCAACATGAGTAAAGCATGTTGAGCAAGATTGACAAGATATATTGAACCTAGGAAATTGTTCTAAGGGTTTTAGCTGACTTAGCATATTTATTGATAAAAAGGAGTATATTGTGTAACGATGTACCAGATATGAGATCCGTAGTGCGAATTTGAATGTGCGGTGAAAGAAGAAGCTCTTTATTGATGTTTAGTTAGTGTTAGAAGTAGATCTCAAGTGGACATAATCAAGCACAGAGGTGCTAACAATAGATAAGTCACTTGTTGTTCCCTAATAGTTGCAACAAGATAAAATCCTCTAAGAAGGCCACTCCTAATAGGGTTTGGTAGGATCCTCATAGGTCTGAAGGTTTAAATCCTCTAGCCAGGTCACACATTAACTTGTGTTGTGTAAATCCCATAGCTAGCTCGCTCCTGATAGGGATGGTCCTAACAGGACTTATTGTAATAGCTCTTGTTACTACTTATCAAATTGCCATTAGTTTCATATCCAAAGTCATACTATATATTCTAGCCAGTTAGTATTACCAAATCATGTAGTCGGTACACACAGAGAAGTCGGTATGAACAGTCTAGTCGGTTACAGAAGAAAGCAGTCACAGAACGCAGTATTCACCGAGTTGTTTACCGAGTAATGTTTCATGGCTACCGAGCAATAAAGTTAACTCATCGAGTTGATATTCACCAAGTGAAATGTTTTACCAGATACATTGAACTTGGTCATGCACATGAAAACATGTTACAAGATCGAGGCACATCTAACTGTTTTACATTGGAAATTGTACTAGGAGATTGTGTATGATTACAAGGTCAATCTGACCAATGAAATATTTTGTTTAGTTATTCATTCGAAGAATCTTTTTGTAAGATTGAAGCAATGAATTAGATCACTGTTGTAAGAGATCTATTTAGAAAAAATGATTTTAGGGTTAGTAAGAAAAAAAAAAGACAAATGTGAGATATGTGTGTGTATGCATGAAGGAAGACTATTAAAGAGACACAGAGAGGTCACTGAGAAGGTTATTAATGAATAGTCAAAGAACAAAGTAAACAGAAGGGTTTACCAAGTTACAATATGGGTTACCGAGGTATGCTACAAGCTAGGTAATCTTATTCTGAGCACATAGAATCTGCTATAGCATTTCAGATGTAAAGTTGCAGATATTTGTAATGATTTTATTGTAAAATTGTGAAGTTGTAAGAGAAACTTCTAACAAGGTAAAAGACTCTAACCAAGTCTATAAATTGTAAATCCTCTAACTAGGTGCAACATTTATATAGTGTTGTAAAATCCTTTAGTAAGGTAGATCTAACAGATCTTGATACTCCTAACAGGGTAAGCTATCATAAATAGCTAAATGTAGCTCTAACCGAGCAATCTTTATTATTGCAGTAGTGAAGTTGTGGGTGTCATCCCCACCACAGTTTTTCTCTCTAACCAAGAGTTTCTGCATAACCAAAATATATGTGTTATGGAGTGAATCATGTATGATTGTTATCTGTTTGTTTTAACTTTATTTTATGTTACTGCACTATTCTATTTATGCATAACAATAAGATTATTATTGAAGAAAAATTTTGGAGTGTTGATTCACCCCTCCCCTCTCAGTACATTAGCTTTCCATATTGGGCCTAACAATTGGTATCAAAGCTTGAACCTTGGAAAAGGGTTTAACTACCTAAAGAGAAAGATCTTAGCAATGGAAGGCTACAAACAATCTTGGAGGATTGTGTATCTACAAGAAGAGCTGGATAATGCAAATCAGGTGATTGCAAACATACAAAGGCAAATGCAAAAATCTTTGAAAGTAAGGAGAAGATTATCTGATGACCAACAGGATTCTCAAGAGCTAGTGGAACAAATCGAGACATCATCTGAGAATAGTATATCTGAAGAGATTGAAGAAATGATTGGAATGTTGAAAGAAAAGAACCAAGCATTGGCTGATCAACTAAAAGCAATGAAAAGAGAACATGAACATTTCAGTACATAGATGACTGAAAATCTAGATGCATTAAGGATAGCTAAGGATAAAGCAAGAGATCTACAAAGAGAGAAACAATAGCTTGAATTTCTAGTATCTGATAAGGATGATGAAATCATAAGGTTAACTGGTATTCAACAAAATATGACAAATCAACTAGGTTATGCACATCATGAAGCAATTCTGAAGAATGATGAAAATCAATCATTGAAACTTGAAGTATCAAGGTTGACTGGTGAACTTGAAACAGAGAAGAAATCCAAAGAATCATTGGAGAAAAGTTATGAAGCATCAAAGATGTTGGATGAGCAAATAAATACAAGAAGACCCTACAAAGATGGAGGAGTTGGTTACAAAGGAAAAGAATCAACCGAGAAAGGAATTCATACTACCGAGAGAGGAGAATCATCAAAGCAAGCTGGAAAAAGGAATAACATCAAAAGGAAGAAGCCTATTTGCTACTACTGTGGAAATCAAGGTCATACTGCCAACATATGCCAGATCAGAAAAGGTAAGCAACCGAATATCACTAAGTCCAATGGATATTGTTACAATTGCAATAAATATGGTCACACATCTAATCAATGTAGGACAAAGTCTGTTAACAACTATCAGAAGGCAAAATTCAAAGGGTTTTGTAGAAACTGCAATAGATATGGACATAGTACCAAGAAGTGCTGGTTTAAGCAAAAGAACTACATGAAGTATCCACACCGAGCAAACACTAGAGGTTACCGAACTCACACAGATCCTTATCGACAATATGTAGCAGTACCATGGGACTACAATACAAGGATATGGTGCGAATGTTGTTGAAGAAATGGACATATTAGTGCCAACTGTTTTATAAGATTTGGAATGAACAACCAGAGATCATGGAGAAATCCTAGTATGGCATGTTTTCATTGTCACAAAGTTGGACATTTAGCTGGAGATTGTAGAGATCAATCGAGAAGAGACACTGAAGAGATAAAAGAAAAATTCAAGATGATTTGGAAAAAGAAAGAAATGATGTCAGATGAAGAAAGCACCTTACCTACCGAGTTAGGTGTACCTATTTCAAATTAGTCAAGAAAAGGTATGAAGGGACTGCACTCTCTAAAGGTTAAATCATAATAGTTCCTATTCTATTATGTACAAAATTCAAAATTTACATAGTTAAGATACAATTAGTCAGTTTATATATTATACAGGAAACCTGTCAAGTCAGTGTATATAGGAAACCTGTCAAGTCGGTTAATAAAAGAAAGTTAGTTACTTGGTTAAAACAAAAAAAGATGTAAATCAGTAAAAGGTGAAACCGAGTGCATTTAATGTCTTGACCTAACTTGCACGGAGCCCGATAAGGTATTTTTAAGTACTTAAAAGTGTTTTCACTATCATTCTCATTCACCAAGTTTTCGAGAAGTAGAGCAGAACGAATCAAAGCGATCAAACTTCATTCAGAGCGAATTTTGAGTTATTTACATCAATCTATTCACACTGTTTAGTTGATTTCTGATCTAGTCAAATTGCTATTGTCTACTGAGTGTGAAGCGTCAATCGTTTATAAACCCTAAGGATAATTTGTCAAATCTTACCCGAAACCTACCATGGCACCCAAGATCCAAGACCTCGTAGTTGTCCAAAATGTGGAGAAGCCCTCGCTAAAATATTCTTTAACTCCCAAAGTTGCCTCAGAACCGGATGACAAAACTGCATTTTCACTCATCCCGGATCGAGTCTTGTTAGTAGAAGATGTCAGATTCTTCACCAAATGTTGTGTTGAGGAACTCGGTCATGTAGAGATTAGTGGCACATATGATGAACTTTGCACTGATGGAAAACTGGATAGAAAATTTGAGCATCTCAAAATCAAGGGATTAACTGAAGCCCTAGTCTATCCCCATGTGTTCAAACCCCAGTGGGTTAAGATTGTCTTAAGTAGAGTACATGATGATTTCATGTGGCTACAAGAGCAACCTTTTAAAATCACTAAGGAAATCATTCACCTGATCACTGGGTATCCCATCTTCGATCATGCACGAGCACAGAAAATGATATCACAAAAGGAGCTAATCAATCTAACCGAAGTAGAATCTAATTTCTTGAGGACTAAAATTGAATAATGTCACTAATGTAGAACTCAAGTTTGCAATTAGAGTTATTGGTTACTGTTTCTTCCAATCTGCAAGGGAAAATAGTGTACCATGTGCTATAGTTGACTTGGCCTACAAAATAGTGAAGAGGGGAATGAACGTAGACTTGTGTGAAGTACTACTGAAGAACTTGTTTGAGAACCTGAACATAATAAGGAAGCCGAAGAAGAACAACTCGACAAATACACTAAAGTTTGGTTCACTACTTTTATGTATGTTTTTCTACTTTGAGAAGTTCTTTCCCTCAGTTGGTAAAGTAGTATGGGAGCTACACTAACCTATCACCCATCAGATCAATGACTTCATCAAGAAGTTAGGAGATAACTTTAATGATATCATGGATGATTACTTCAGCAAATTCCAAGAGAAAATGGACAATAGGTACATGATTCCACCACAGCTAGTAGAAAAATACAAGGACAATATATGTTTTGAGGTTGATACTGATTATTGTTATGTGAATGTTGTTGAACCGAGGACTCAATAATTGCAACCAATGGGATATGAGATTGATTATGATATAACACAACAACAAATTGATGCCTATTTATCATTACCAAGGTATTCAACCAAACTAAGGTATGGAACCTATGAAGAGGTGAAGGAGAAAGTAAAAATGAGCATTGTAGTACCTAGGGCTACAAGAAAAGCTACAAAAATGATAAAGGTTTTATCTGAGAATTTAGGAGAAGAATCCTCCTCTACACCTGTCAAAGGCAATCTTGCCATTTCCGAACAGGAATCAAAAGCTCAAGAGGCTGCAATAACATTGAGCATAAAGATGCCAATGGTTAAAGTTCTGAAAAGAAAGAAACAGGACATCACAAAGGCCCTACCGACTCCACCAACAAAGAGACCCAACACCAGAGCATCAGTTGCATCATTGAGTAAGAAGCAAAAGAGTGTTACTGCACCAAAGGTAACCAAGACCTATAAGAAATCTACTCGGAGACTCATTTTGGCAAAAGAGTCGAGTGATACAGAGTCTGATGATGCAAATAAATTCCAGATTGTGAAAAGCAAAAAGGTAAATATTCACAGTGTTGAAAATTTTTGTGCCAATCTTAAAGAATATGGTGGATTTGCAGGATTTAGATATGTTAAGTATGAGACTAGGAATAATGATGAGAAGCGATAGATTGAAGAAGCTATCATTTGTACACTTCTAAAGTTTCAGCTACCTCCATTAGAATTAGCAAAGTCACTTCTGAGTGAACTATACTTACATATTGATAACAGATGGAAATATGCAATGGACTCAGAGAGACAAATAAGAGAAAGAAGTCTAGTCCATCTATTTCCTGACATGTCCATAACAGAAATCAAGGAGCATTTGACCACATACAATTCTAAATTTCTTGTGAAACAGAGAGCCTTAAAATTGATGAATGGGCTATACATTGATGTGGAGAATGAGACAAAAGCCAAGTGGTAGGAGATCTTCAAACAAAAGTATGTCGATGAACAATCTCAAATTGAAATTGTTGATGTCACCAAGCAAGATCTAGATGTCACCGAGGAAGGTCCAGACCCGATTGACACTATTCAAATTGATGAAGATGTAATGGATGAAGTAGCATCGGGGCAGGAAATGATTGAAGGCACTACTTATGCAAAACTTGTCTCTAGTGAATATGTTTTACAACAAGTTCAACCTTATCCATTGGTGAAGCCACCTATCTCAACCGAAGCTCCCAAGGACACTAAGCAAAGTACCGAAGGTAACAAATCTGAAGCTGTAGGAGATACAACCAAAGATCAGACGTCTCAAGCATAGACAAGCATTGCAAATGTTACAGCTGAGACCCCTAGCACTAAGCCACCCAAAGACACTACAATGGCTATAGAAACCAACCAAAGTGTTGCATCTACCAAGCAACCTGCCGAGGGTCAGCAAGCCTCAAAAGCACTTGTCTTAGTGCCACTAACCAAAGGAAAAGAGAAGAAGGTGAGAAAGCATGGTTTCAAGTTTGACTTATCTAAACCGATCGTGTTTCCCAATGTAGACATCTCCAAATTGAAAGGGCAAGCGCTCACTGAATTTGGTGAACTATGCAAAGCAAAGGCCAAACGGGAGAAGCAACTGGCCATACAGAAAAAAAATAAAGTACTTTAGAAGGTTAGGACACTGCTCACAGAAATGCTACCTTCAGCAACAGTGTCACCTAATACGGCCATCCATATTCAACTGGATGAACTCCTAAATCAGATTGAAACATCTAGAGTTGATGCATCTAAGTACTTAAGCAAGCTCAAGGATAAAGAGCTAACTGCTAAAATGATAGAGGAAGTACAAAAATCGATTGTTGTTGGCAAGGTAAAACTTGTCAAATTCATTGTTGAGTTGTCCCCTCAACTCAAGCATATTCTTTATTTATTCCAGAAACTGTGTACATTTTCCTTATTCATTAAAGATGTCAAAAATAAAACTGATGCAATTGAGAAAGAGATCACCGATCTCTCAACTACGTTGACCACCGAGCCTAATTCAGTTCAGAATTTTTATACAAAGCTTCAATAGCTCATGGCTCAATAGTTAGAACTGAGGAATGAAGAGCATAAAATAAGGATGGATATAATGACCCTTCAGACATTACTCCTTCCTCATCTCTCATCAGTACAGGAACAGATCAACAGAGCTACACACCTATCAACTACACAAGAGGGAAGCACTCTTGATGGCTTAATATCACTCTTATCTAATATTCAAGCACAAAATTCATTAATGGAAAGTGTAAGGGATTCACTCTCAGTCACCCTCACCGATGCCCAGACCAAGTATAAGTCTATTTTTGATCAGTTACCACCTCCAGATGGAACTTGAGTTTTTGATGTTTGTCAAAAAGGGGGAGTAATATTATGATACTACATAGAGGAAAGTAATACCCAACAAAGGGGGAGTAATTCTATATTTGGAGAGCAATACAGTTTTGATAACACAATTTTGAGTATTGTATACAAGGGGAGTATACCGAGTAGAATATATAGAGCATTTAGAGCACACTAGCACAGAACAGAACTAAACATGCAAAATTCAGAGTTATGTACAGAATAATTATAAGGGGAGTATATCTGCATGTACTACTTCATTGACTATTGTATATATTGTCAAGTATAGTCATTTTGCAAGTATATAGTTTCTGAGTTATGACTTTGAAAGTAGTTTTTGTCAAACATCTCAACTAATGACAAAAGGGGAGATTGTTACTACTTATCAAATTGCCATTAGTTTCATATCCAAAGTCATACTATATATTCTACTCAGTTAGTATTACCAAATCATGCAGTTGGTACACACAGAGATGTCGGTATGAACAGTCTAGTTGGTTACAGAAGAAAGCAATCACAGAACGCAATATTCACCGAGATGTTTATTAAGTAATGTTTCATGGCTACCGAGCAATAAAGTTAACTCACTGAGTTGATATTCACCAAGTGAAACATTTTACCAGATACATTGAACCTGGTCATGCACATGAAAACATGTTACAAGATCGAGGCACATCTAACCATTTTACATTGGAAATTGCACTAGGAGATTGTGTATGATTACAAGGTCAATCTGACCAATGAAATATTTTGTTTAGTTATTCATTCGAAGAATCTTTTTGTAAGATCAAAGCAATGAATTAGATCACTACTGTAAGAGATCTATTTATACAGAATGATTTTAGGGTTATTAAGAAAAAAAAAGACAGATGTGAGATATGTGTGTGTATGCATGAAGGAAGACTGTTATAGAGGCATAGAGAGGTAACCGAGAAGGTTATCAGTGAATAGTCGAAGAACAAAGTAAACAGAAGGGTTTACCAAGTTACAATATGGGTTACTGAGGTATGCTACAAGCTAGGTAATCTTATTCTGAGCACATAGAATTTGCTATAGCATTTCAGATGTAAAGTTGCAGATATTTGTAATGATTTTATTGTAAAATTGTGAAGTTGTAAGAGAAACCTCTAACAGGGTAGAAGACTCTAACCAAGTCTATAAATTGTAAATCCTCTAACTAGGTGCAACATTTATATAGTGTTGTAAAATCCTTTAGTAAGGTAGATCTAATAGATCTTGATACTCCTAATAGGGTAAGCTATCAGAATTAGCTAAATGTAGCTCTAACTGAGCAATCTTTATTATTGCAGTAGTGAAGTTGTGGGTGCCATCCCCACCACAGTTTTTCTCTCTAACCAAGATTTTTTGCATAACCAAAATATATGTGTTATGGAGTGAATCATGTATGATTGTTATCTGTTTGTTTTAACTTTATTTTATGTTACTGCACTATTCTATTTATGCATAACAGTAAGGTTATTATTGAAGAAAAGTTTTGGAGTACTGATTCACCCCTCCCCTCTCAGTACATTAGCTTTCCATATTGGGCCTAACAACTCTTAATCAAGCTAAGACACTCTTAACCGAGTGTGCTCCTAATAGATCAGTTGTAAGACCTTAACCGATCAGATTCCTATTCTGCAGATAGTTGATCTTGTGGGTACGAATTCTGACCATGTTTTTTTCCCATTTGGGTTTCCACATGAAAAACATTTTATTATGTGGTGCATATGTTATCGAGTGTTAGCTTATATATTTATTTTCCTTGCATGTTTGATAAGCTTCAAGTTGATTAAAGTGGTGATCAGATTTATATTTTTGTTGCTTGTGATGATTCACCCCCCTCCTTTCAGTTCCTTATAAGTTTATCAATTGGTATCAGATCTTAATTCCCTTAAGGCTTAACTGCTTGGGAAGGATCCTTAAGGCTATCATGGGGGATATGAGTTATAGAGAGCTTTCTAACTGACTTGCAGAATCTAAAGAATACCTAGGTGAGTTAAGGGTCAAGTATAAAGCTTCATTGCCTAAGAGGAGAGAGATAGCTGAACAGTTGTATGAAATTAGTGAAAATAGGTCATCTGAAGAAAATAACATTGATGCATTGGCTAATGAGGTGGAAAACCCGAATGATGACAAGTCTAATCTGAGGAGAGAGTTGGAAGCCCTTACCATCAGGATGAGTCAAGAGTTGGAAGCCAGGAGGGCTGCTAAAGACAAAATCAGAGAGAAGGATGATGAGATCTTAAAGCTGAACTGAGAGATTGGTACTCTGTATGCACATCTTCATGAGGAAAAAGAAGAAAAATAAGAAATATAGGCTGATCTAGACATGGATATGTCTCTTAGGGTAGGTATTACGAAAAAGAATGAAGATCTTCTTAAGGAGTTGGCTGATGCTAATGGGATGTTGGCTAATTACAACAAGAGCTCTACTATGGTTGATAAGAAGATCCGGTCACAAAGGCAGAATGGAGATACACATAGATTACGATACAAAACCTTTGAGCAAGGAGAGCCTTCTGGTACTAAAGACATCATGCATGCAGGTAAATCTGCACCTAAGAATAAGAAAACCATTGATAAGAAATCCTACAAACTAGTATTCTTTAACTATCATAAGGTAGGCCATACTGCTAATATTTGTAGAAGTAGATCCAGTGATGTTAATGGTTATAGATCTAATACATATTATGGATATATGCCTATCACTTTTAATGGTTATTGCTACAATTGCAACAAGTATGGGCATAGAGCTGTTGAGTGCAGGTCTGGAATGAATAATCAGAGACCTTACATGAATCTAAGACCTAATGGTGATTGTCATCGATCTCTTAATGATAGGAGAAACCCTAACCGGCAAAGACCTTATGTAAACTGGTCTAGTCCTTATGAAATGGAGTATATACAAAATGTGACTTGTTCTATTTTTCATAACTATGAACATGTAGCTATGAATTGCCAAAGAAGAACTAGTAGAGGAAATGTCGGACCCTAGAGAGCATCTGGAATGGTATATTTTCATTGTCACAAACTGGGACACCTAGCAAAGTTTTGCAAAGAAAGAATGAACCAACGAGTTAATCAATCAAAAATATAAGAAGAAGGTTTATGTGGAGGAAACTAGAGAAGAGATGAAAAATATCTCGAGAAAGAAGAGTGAGGAGAAACCATCAGAAGATCTTAATTCTTCACCTAGTGTGGATAATCCTTCACTAGTAAACTAAGTTGTGTATAAAGCTTAGGGGGAGCTTATTGTCAGATCCATTTCAAGACCCCCTATATAGTGCGTAGTAAGTCAAATATGCATATCTTGATGCATTATGATGTTATGAATATCTTTGTAATCTAACTGGTATATTGGATGTGTTATGAGAACCACAAACAATTTTTAGGGTTGAAAGGTGATTAGGGTAAGTTCAACTTGTATTTCATTTAATGTAGTTTATAAAAGGTAAATAAAAGGTATTTTAGAGTTTCATTTGTTACCTTTGCATTCTCAAGAGAAAATTAGAGAGTGATAGAAGCATAAAAGATATTTTGATTGCTGCATTGGGAAGTTGAAAATAGATTGAGGAGACTTGCAATGAAGTGAATCGGTAAAAGTGCATTTGGTTTAGAAACTGTAGCTACGAAGGAGTTGAAAGGTATTCTTCTATGATTTGATTTTGTGTTTGATATTTTGCAATGGATACACCACACTTTGTTGATGTTACTGAAATGCCTTGACTGAAATTCAAGAGCCATCCATATAAGTTGATTTAAACTAATTCTGCTGGAGCCCTATCTAGCATACCTTATGGTCTGTTGCATGTCGAAGATATTAGATCCTATATTCATTGAAAACTACAATATCTGGTAACCTTTTTTTATCTTTGATTAGTATCAGACTTTGTGTGATAATCAAGGAGTTATAAAGCATCAATTCAGAAGGGTTACCGACAAAGGTTTTCATCATGCTGTGAAATTTCTTAATGAATTTGAAGGAAACCATATCAGATATGTTTTGAGAAGGATACATGATTAGTTCATGTGGTTTGATTGACCACATAAGATTACAAAGGAAGCTATTCATGTTGTCACCAAATTGTGGACAACCGATGAAGTTCCTGTAATGAGGGGAATCCCGAAGGATGAAGTTCCTGATTTAAAAAGTCTAAATGGGATGGTCGTGCTATGACTATAAATTAAATTGAGGACCCTGAGGTAAAGTATGAATTTATGGTCATCGGTTATAGGGTTTATCATTCTAGCATAACAAACAAAATTCCCAGAGATGCAATCCATACAACCTACCGGATGTTGAAAGAAAATGCTAACTATGATCTTGATGAAGCCTTGAGAACCCAGTTGATATTGAATCTAGAATCAATTAAGAAGGATAAAAGGCAGAAGTTCAAGTTTGGATAGCTGATCATAGGTTTGTTTTTCTATTTCCAGAATTCTTTTCCTGGTATCGGTGATATTCAATGGTCAAATGATATATTGACAATGTTACAAATTAAGAAAAACATCAAGATTACCGGTAATGAGTTTACAAAGGTAATTTGGGGATATTTCAAAGACTTTCAGAAGAGGATGCATGAAAGAGAAAGGATACCGGAACAAGTTCTTAAAAGGTATGAAGATACTATTTGTTTCATGGTGGATACTGACACATGTTAGATGGAGGTAGTAGACCCTAAGACATCATGGGTGATGCCGATGGATTATGAAGTTGAAGCTTATTTATTGATTGCTTATGCTGATCATCTCCTAGAACAACTGGTAGATTCTAATGCAACTGGGTTTGGAACCTTTAAAGAAAAATCTATTGAGGTGCATTCTGAGTTTGCCAAACTTGTCATTACTAAGAAGGTAAGAAAAAGAAGTGGAAAATTTTGTTGTTGAACAAGGATTTACAAAGGAGGCGATTGTTGAGGCTAGAGAAAAATTTGAAGCAGAGAAGGTTGCTAAATCCTCTAGTGCCCCAAACATTACGTGTATCGGTAGAAAAACAAGAAGCACAACTGCTAAGGAGAAACCTTCTAAAATTCAATTCAAGAGAAAGGGGAAAGAAAGCAAGCCCCTTGAAGCTAAAGCACCGGTAGTCACCAGTAAGAGGAAGAAGGAGAAAGAAAAGAGAGCTACAAATGAATAAGAAACAAAGTCTGAAGGAGAGAAGAAAGAGATGTGAGCAGTGGTAAGAAATCAAAGTTTGTTGGAGCATCTACTCTAAAATCAGTTAAAAAAACTGGTAACTAAACTTACTCCCTTTGAAAAATTATAGTTATACATTAAGGAGTTTGGTATATTAGCTAGTTTGAATAAAATTTATGACCAAATCTAGTGAAGAAGAGAAAAGGCAAATTGAAGATGCATTAGTTTTATTAATGAATACGTTTAGTAAAGCTCTAATTGAATTGCAAGGGAAAATACCAAATTCTTTGTATAGTAAATTAGATGCCAGATGGAAAGCTGCAATAAAACAAGACAGGGAAAATATTCAATTTGTTCTTGTAAGTTTACAACCGGAAGCCTCAAAGAAGGATTTGCGAAATATCTTTTTGAATTCAAAACCATTCTTTAGATCAAAGAAAAGTCTTACAAGATTACTTGTTGGAGAATCCCAATCAGTACAAGATGAGACTGAGGGAATTTTGAAGAAGTTTTTAGGATGGATACCTAAACAAGAGGAAATAGAGAGATTAAAGGGAGAAGATCTCTCTAACAATGTGAATATTAATGATGTCATACTGGATGAAATTATGTTTCACACAAAAATTGATACACACATTGAGAAAGAAATAATCATTATCACTGATGAATAGACTGAGACTAAAGAAAATGTAAAAATAGATGATGTAAAAATTACTAAGCCCCTAGTGAATATAGAAGAAATGCAGAAGGAAAGGGAACAGATTAATGTTGAGCAACTGGTCAATGCGAATGCTAAGCAAACTAAAGAGCCACTGATAAATATAGATAAGAAGTAGAAAGATGAAGAGAAGCAAGAAGAAGAGCATGAGTAGAGAGTGGCCTCCTGGTCACATACATCAAATAAAATTGAAGATGATGAGGAAGATGACACTGTGAGTATTCAAGGACCAATCAATATGGACATGCTAAGTCCTTCCAAGTTGATGTAGATTGCATCTTCTATGCAATCTAAGGAACATAAAAAGATTATGAAAGCACATAGAAAAGAGGCTCAAGCTATTCAAAGTTCAATAGATATACTTTCCAGTATACTACAAGAGATTGATAATGACAGTCTTCCTACACCTATTGAAAAAATGGAACATATGGTTACATTAACAGGAGAAAAGATGAAGATCCTGGAAGAAGTTGCAATCAAGAATGCTAAGAAGGAATATGAGAAGAGAAGGATTGCAATTTTGGTAAATGAAATTGACAGAGATAGGGTAGGTATTGGTTATAATATGGAACATATAAAAGATGCACTAAAGACTAGAGGTAAAATACTGTCTACAATTTATAATTTTTCATTATTTCTTGATGATATAGAGAAGAAGATCAAGGTAGAACAACAGGCAATAAAGGCTATGAGTGAATAATGTGATCCTCTAAATGATTCAGCTACAATTTTTGGCCATTATATTGTAAGTGTACAACATAAGTTGAAATCATATGAGGCAGAAAATGTTAAGAAACCTATAACTCTACAGGAGTTACAGACACCTATAGTTCCCAAGTTACAAGGAAACAAAGGAAATATTGCTAACACTCGAGATGAGAACTCTAGATGCCATGGAAGATCTTGCATACCACATCCATATAGACATTCAAATCACATCCACTCTTTTGGCAACATAGGATAATGACTTGCAGGCTTTGAAGATTAATTTTGATGATATTTTTTCAAAATGTCATATGTAACCTATTGACTCTTATACACTTTGCACTGGTAATACAAATTTTAGTCTATTGTATTCATTTTGTTTCACATGTATTTGCTTACCTTTGTTATTATTTTCAAAGGGGGAGTAGTATATATTGGTGAGTTAAAATTATGTAATAGCATGTAATTGCTGAGGGGGAGTTTTGTATGTATTTGAGTCATGAGTAGCATTGCCATCAATGCAAAAGGGGGAGATTGTTGGTTTGATGATGATGTTTTTGTTGTAATAGGTTGATTTATGACTTGTATTGTATTGTCATTGATGGCAACCATATTTTGTGAATCATCTAAGACATTTGGTCCAACTGGTAGAGGAAGCAGTTAAGCAGTGAACTGATAAACAGTGACAGAGTTATGTTCAAGAGATCGGTACGGAAGATCGGTGAAGAGTTAAGTATTGCGGTTTGGTATGTATGTTCATGAGATTGGCAAGAGTCTATGATTGGAACCGCATCAACAAATTTGATGGAATGAGTGAGTTATGATGTACTAAGAAGTCAGTAAGGAAGAACAGTTATCCGGTAGAGCAGAGTTACTTAGATCGGTATACCAGTAGACATAATGTTTTATTTTTGAGTTATGAATTATGTGGATAACATGAGTAAAGCGTGTTGAGCAAGATTGGATAGATACATTGAACCTAGGAAATTATTCCAAGGGTTTTAGCTGACTTAGCAGAGTTGTTTATAAAAAGGAGTAAATTGTATGATGATGTATAAGATATGAGATCCATAGTATGAATTTGATTGTGCAAAGAAAGAAGAATCTCTGTGTTGATGTTTAGTCGGTGTTAGAAGAAGATCTGAAATGAATATAATGAAGCACAAAGGCGCTAACAGTAGATCAGTCACTTGTTGTTCCCTAACAGTTGCAGCAAGATAAAATCCTCTAACAAGGTCACTCCTAACAAAGTGCGGTAGGATCCTCACAGGTCCGAAGATTTAAATCCTCTAACCAGGTCACACATGAGCTTGTGTTTTATAAATCCCATAGCTGGGTAGCTCCTAATAGGGTTGGTCCTAACATGCTTTATTGTAATAGCTCTTAACCGGGATAAGACACTCTTAACAGGGTGTGCTCCTAACATAGCAATTGTAAGACCTTAACCGGTTTGATCCCTATTCTGTAGATAGTTGATCTTGTGGGTACCAATCCCACTGTGGTTTTGTCCCATTTGGGTTTCCATGTGAAAAACATTGTGTTAAATAGTGCATATGTTATTGGGACTTATGTGTTTAATTTCCTTGCATGTTTGATAAGCTTCAAGTTTATTAAAGTCGTGATCATATTTATATTATTTTTGCTTGCATTGATTCACCCCCCCTCCTCTCAGTCCCTTATAAGTTTATGAATTCTTTTCATAGGCATATTCTCCGAGCCTTGGATCAATCTAAATTTGGAAGATGAACCAAGAGATGCTTGGAAATCATTTTTAAATCTCTCGGCACATTGACTAAAAATAATTTTTTCATCATCTTTGCTTTGTAAATCTAGGAGTAGTGAATTTATGTAATTAACAAAATTTTGGAACTTATCATTGGAGTTATTGGATGATTTTGAGGAATCTATAATAGAAATAAAAAATATAATGTCAAAAAAAAGTGAAAAAAAATTATTAACAAAATGACCTATTATTGAAATTGCCTTTTTTAATGTCTTCACCAATGACAACCGTAGTCATATCTTGATCTACAAAAGGATTGCAAGAATTGATAATTAGAATAAGAATTAATTAATTTTAAGTACCATGAAATTCAATCAATATTGTATTATAAAGACCACATCAACATTACCAATGGAATTATTCTTGCAACTAGAATTCCCCCTAACATTATCATTGTCATTAACAAATGGAGTAACATAGGTAATTGATTAAGAATAATTTAGTTAGTTTTAAGAAAAACTATAGTAATTATTAAAAAATAGACATAAAATACTTCAATGTTAAATGAGACTTACTAGCAACTTGTTCATGCTCATTTGTTTTGTTTCATTTTAGGAGATCTAAAATCTTCAATAAATGTTTGCATGTATTCCCTCTTTATGCCCACTGACAATTGCATACATGCAAATTTGGTCCAAATTTTCTTACAAGATACCATTTCATTGGTACAGATTGACTTTTTATCTTGTATTTGTTAGGGAGGAGATCATATGGATGACAATTTGTATCTGGTATTATTTGTTACCTCTCTAATGCAATCATATAATATCTTTCTTTTCTAAAGCTAGTTAAAAATCCAGATAACTAAAAATATCTTTTATTTTTATAAAATGGCTCTACCCTATGAAGAAGTGTATGGATAAGACAATCCATTCTCCTTGTGCATTTCTTAGAATGGTCACTTAGGTAATGACTCTTGATGTTGTAGTGGTAAGACTTTATGGAAGCATTGGTATCCTAATTTGCATGAGAGAAATTTCGAAAGATTTTTGCCCACATTGTTTTACAAACAAATTTAATGATGTCCTAGTAAATACAAAAAATGACACAAATAATATAATTCTATAGAAAGAAAAATAAAGAATTTGACAAACTTACCAATACGGCCCTCATCATGGCACCAAGTTTTTGAAAAGTAATAAATGGATTTCTTCTCTTCTTTGAATTTATCAATTAATTCTTTAATTAGTTGAGTAGTGTTATCTTCATTATCGTTCATTGCATGCATTATTTCACCCAATATATCAAATATTTTTTCTCCAACATCCTTACTATTGACATACCTAGATTATTAAAAACAATATCAATTTTGTAGGGTTCAAATGTGTAATTTTCTACATAATTTTCAATAATATTAACTTATCTCTACACATTTTTAAGCCATGTTCTACTTACATGCCAAATATATAGAAGTACTCCACAACTAAAAGATAATCTACAAGTTGCATTATAGAAATTGATACGTCACATTGTAACCAAATGAAATGTTAAATTGAAATTATTGTTATCAATTATAAAAGATATAATATTATAAACTAAACATCAATAAATTATCACAAGTTGAATTTACTTTATATATAGAAAGTAAGGGTAATCAAAACCTAATGGCTTCAATCTTAGCACTGGTATCATCTGTCATGAATGCATTGACATACCAATCCTCTTTAGATTGTTTTCCTCATTTGTAAACTTCTTTTAGCCACTCATTTAGATCCTCAAATTTATTTCTTAAGGATATGGCTCATGCAATAGGTACACCATCCTCTTGTTCATAAAAAATCAACAAGGTATATAACTGATACTACACATAAGTACACCATTGATAAATTAAGATATTTCATTAAATCAAATAAATGATTAAATTCAAATATTAAAGTATAGTTAACATTACTCTACTTACACCATATTTATTTATTGTGAATGTTGAATACATTGCAATAATTGATTTGTGAGAATGTTTCACCATCATCTATTGCATCCATGGTGTTTGAATACCTATGGTAAAAGGAACATTTTTTATTTTGTTTGGTCTTTTGTAGTAGAAAACATTATCTTATTCCTATGCATGCCACAAGATGACTTTTTACATCATCTTCATTCTTTTAGGATCAAATAGAGAGTATCTTTACCAAGCATTCAACGCATATTTTCTCAATAAACATACATCTCTCTAGTTATTCATCAACTTGATCAAAAT
The DNA here is from genome assembly GCF_030272615.1 of Cryptomeria japonica. Taxonomy (NCBI): domain Eukaryota; kingdom Viridiplantae; phylum Streptophyta; class Pinopsida; order Cupressales; family Cupressaceae; genus Cryptomeria; species Cryptomeria japonica. Next base: position 108,173,708 of record NC_081408.1, read on the forward strand.
TTTATCCAAGTAATGTTGTTCATATATTCTGTCAATCCCCATGCCCATTAGTAATAAAGATTTAAAATATGATTTGTATTCATTTGACAACCTCGGTGCAAAATTGCTTCTTGGATCACCAGGAGGGTCATTCCTCCCATGACAAAATTCACCATTAACATCACAATTGCTCCACTCATTATATCTAATTATTGCAACTTGTGGCCTACCATACATGACCTTAACATGAAAGTGGGCTCAACAACCCCTTTTTTGGGTAAAATTTTATATCCTTTGCTCATTTTTCCGGTTTAGCTTTGTTGTCTTCAGGGCCAAAAGCACACCAATATCTATTTATACACACAAACAAAATAATCATATTAAGTGATACAACAAAAATTAAATATAAAAAATATCATAGTTATTAGGTATATCAAATCTAGACAAACCTTGAGTATATCTTGGTAGTGTGGTTGGTAGAGTTTGTGGATTTGCCCTCTCTATGCATTTTGCATATAAATTGTGTTTTTGCACCATCCAAAAAACCTTCTCCTTTGAAAAAATGAGGGAGTCTTTCAAGAGGGATTGCAAGGCATAAGTCTATCTCACTATTATTGTCTCCAATACGTGTCCATTAAAGGTATTCACTTGAGAAGTGATTTCCTTGGTTGGGAATGTGTTGCATATGTAGTTCAAGGAGTGATTCCAATTTATTTTTTCTGACCATTTTGAAAAAAATTAAGATCATTAGTAGTTCCATATCTTGTTAAAAAAAATGTATGAAAAACTATGTTTAATTCTCTATTCACTCCATGAACTAAATGTAAACTATTGACTATAAGGATATATAAAAAAAATAATATTTTTTAAATACAATCTAATTGTGGTCTTGTTCCATATATTAAATGAAATGCTCAAAAACATACATAATAGATACATTGGACTCAATGTTTATAATATAGTATATGTATATATAATTCAAAGATCTAGATAGGTCTTTATTTATAGTTAAAGTGTTTACAATAACAATTTATTTAGAAACATTTTATATTGGTTATTAATTGTGTTGTAAGTATAGCTTGTAATGTTGGAATTGATTATTATCCTACTTTAGAAACTTCTATAGAAAATATGTTTTATTTTTTCTAACAAGGTTTGCCAATTCACATAGATGCATAAAAGTGATATTTCTAAGGCAACACTTTACTTAAGTTTCTATTGTAATTTAGAGATAACTTATGAAAAGGAAATAAATAGTTTATAAATAAATTTTTAATAAATTTTTTAGAAATAGGTTGATATGAAGGTTGGATTCACCAAATAAAAGATGGAAAAAGAGAAGTGTTGAATAAAAATATAACGAGAAAAAAGAAGATCTAATTTTTTTATCCTTTAAAGACTTGAAATATCCTATAAATAATGAATAAATACAAATACAAAAAATTCTTTACTTATTCTAATAAGAGCTAAGAATTAAAAATGGTAAAATTAATTGTTTTTAGAGGAAAGGAAACTTAAGAAATAACATCTACAAATTGTAGGATCTTAGAATATAAATGGGTTGTAATACTATATAATAGAGGAAAATAAATAAGAGATTATAGATTTTTAATTTTATTCTACTAACCACATTTTATCCTAATGTTAGCACTCTTTTAAAAATAAAATTAAATGAATTTTCTAGTAGAAATATAAGTGAGAAATAAATATAAATAAGGGAACAAACAAGAGTTTGTGGATATTTTTTTATTTTACTCTACTAACAATATTTTATCTTAATGCTATATAAAAAAAATATAACAAATAAGACAACAACTTTAGAATGTTCAATATAGAGTGTTTACAAGAATAAAGAAATAATGTTGACATAGAGAAATAAAGAATTAGTATAATTGTAAATGATTTGAAATATTAAGATCACATTAAATATGAATATGTGAAAACCTAGACACTTTGGAATCTTCACTTCATTTTTCTAATGAGGTTGAAATGGTTGTGGATATTATTCCAAGAAAAATTGTGTATTAGACTCAGTTTATTAGATTCTCCTTATTAGACAATCGTCCCATGGAGTGGAAATTTCAAATTGGTTTTGTGAGAAAAATAGGGCACCTAAACAATCAAACTCTATTGACTGTTACACCAATAATTTTATTTTTTTTAAATTACATTGTCCTTTGTTTAGAGAAGCCCTTTTCATTATTTATCTAGTTTTTTAGGGTTTGTCCCTAAATCATCAAATATTTCCCCTCTAAAACTTTGGTTTTTGCTACAATATTTACATGGAATTTTTTTAGAACACTAATACTTCAGTCAAATCCTAATTTTAGTGTTTAGTTTGAAGAAATACTAAAATTTTAAAAGATTTCAACACTTCGAAATGTAACATATGAAGATCTCAACAACAACCACCTATAATGTTCAATTCTGCAATCACATTCTCTAAGCAATCTATGAGCCCTTGATCTAAATTTGAATTGATTGACAAGGCTTATTCATTCCCAATTATTTTCTTTGAGCGAACTGTAAACCATGGATCTAAGCAACAATAATCTGACAGGGTTTGTTCCTCTACAATTGACTATCAGGGCTTTTTCTAAATTACAATCAATTGTGAGCCCTTTATCTAAATTACAATCGACTATCAAGGCTTTTTCCTTCCCAATTTTTTTCTTTGACCAATCTATGTGTCCTTAATCTCAGAAACAATGAATTAACAGGATCCATTCTTCCTAGTTGTTATCTTTAAGTAACTACCAGATTTGGACCTTTTATTTAATCATCTTTCTGGAGAGATACCTTAGAATTTCTTAAGAAATTTGTTTAGGTTAATAATTCAAAATAATTACTTGTTAGGATACATCCCTACTCGAATTTAATTTTTCCTATTATGTTTCAATTTTTTCTTTCAATTCATTATGATGCAATGTTTAATTATTCCCTTTTACCCTCTCTATATTGATTTGAAATGCCTTTCAATTCTTTTTTCCTTTCAAACTTCAGCAATATTGAGAGGTTGTGTGCAAAGATCGCTTTAGTTTTGCAACAAGAGGTTGGGAATTTTAAGGACCTCCCAAGACAAACGAAAGTTGGAAAACATCATAAAGGTTTTCATGCATATGCAACGGCTTCAACAAATACATCAACACAGGAGAAGATATATAGTCTTCTACCCAAAGATTCACAACCAGAGGGTATACAATCCAAATTTTAACATATGATAGGCTTGTTGGAAAACCCAATGGTTCAAGTTATAGCAGTCGTCAAGGAAGACATTTTTTCTGTAAAATGTCTAAAACCCCATGAAATCCAAGCATTAATTGCATTGGTTTTGATATATATAGAAAATACATTGGTATTTCATTTATAGCCACGCCATTTGAGATTTTTTTGCAGGTTTTGGATTGGATAAAACAACAATAACAAGACAAAAACAAAAATATATGAAAAGACATACAATGAATTCTTTCATTTACAATCACAAATAAGAAATAAGAAATCTTAGATCTTGTAGTTATGAATATATAAGAAGATTTATACATAAATTAATGGTAAATTATCACATATTAAATTACCTCAAAAGAAACTAAATTTCTTAAGACTTGTCTGATAAAATACTCATAAAAATTTTGATGCTAAGAGAAATGCACAACTTAACATTAGCTTGTCTCCAACCTATAAATGAAGCACTTCCTATTGACACAAAACAAATATGAGTGAGAATAAGCAACACAACTTGTAAATCTTCTGGAATATTGCAGATGAATCATTGCTTTTGTACTATGAAAACAATTTATAGAACACATCTAGTTATGAATATTTTTGAGTCTATCTTTTATAAACTGTGATGCGTTTATAGATTTTTATAAATCAACTGCGTGCATCTTAAAAAAATATGAAAAAGTATGAACTAAAATTAAATTATATTTCATGCACATTGTATTAAAAAAGGAAATGCGGATCATTTCCTCAAACCCTGTGATCATATAGTTAAAAAAATTATTAAAAAAATAAAAAGCAAACACACAATTTAAAAATGTTTGAACTCTAAAAATCTCCTCTTCTTAGCATAAGATCCAATTAATCTTCTTGTTTTCTATCAAAATAATCTTTCACCGTACATGCAGTATGATCCAACCATCATTATGCTAGTTCATGCACTATGCATTTAATTTGCTTTTCAAGCCCTGTAATTAGATAAAAATAAAAAACCCCAAAAAATCATAATTAAAAAATAAGAAATAGCTGGAGAAGCCAATTTTACAGAGTTAAAAATAAAAAGACCCAATTGAAATGGTATTAAACTAGAGACAAGTAAATCACGCTAAACTTTTATTATGGAGTGTAAGGAAAGCACAGTGCGGAAGACGCTCTCCTAATCTCAATTTGCAGGGAAATAAAGCAAGTATGTATTAAAATTCAATTTACAGAACTTAAAGATGTGCACACACAAATGGATAAAAAACCAAAACAAACAAAACATGACAGAGAAAGAACGCAAGAGTTACATGGGAAAACCCTTACGGGAAAAAACCCACTACCTAAAAGAGATCACTTTATTTCATTAAACATATGATTACAATAAAGTTTCAGATCTTTCATTCCAGACATTTACTCTCAGAACTCTTTTCACAGACTAATAGAAAAAAACCGTATATCATTTAAAATACAGAACGTAGCAAATATCCAACCCTAAAATCGGTTTCCTCTAGGAACATATACTTCTGAAATGATCCATGTTTGTTCAACTATTTGTTCGTTCAATCGCTAGGAATCTCAATTGTCTGCCCATTCATGAATTCGTGAGAATGAATTATCTCACATTCACTAGGAGGCGAGTCGATTTGTATTCTTATACACTGGTGCAACCACATTAACTGTTTGCATGATAATACTTTTGATCATTGACCCATGTGGACATTTGTGGTAAGTCACCACTCATCGGGAAAACTCCCTCTATTGGCAAGACCAGTTTTGACTTACTCTGATCCCTGATGAACAAGTAATGTGGGTCGATTAGCATAAGACACACGATCAGCATAACACCCTCAACGATTATCCTGATCGTCGATAGGCGACTTCATTGGCATAACGCTTGCTATAGGACAAACCTTTATCAAGCTACTCTGATCTCTGATAGAGCGACTTCATTGGCATAGGCAACTCCGATCAGCACGAACAAAGGTCAAGTGAATTCGAGGCACTTTTCCAACAAACTCCCACTTGATGATGAATTCACTAGACTGCTTAACATTTTGAGACATTACTGAGAACCATGGGTACTAAGACCCATAGAGCTAGAACACCACTTGTACTTGTAAGTGCTTACTAGTTTCGTTAAGTCATCTGCAACATTTTCCAGAGTGTCTACCTTGTTTAGATTTAGTTTTCCATCTTCTAGCATGTCACAAACAAAGTGATATTGGACATCAATATGTTTAGACCTAGAATGGAATGTAGGATTATTTGCCAAGCAAATGGCACTTTGATTGTCACAAAATCTTCAATTTGTCCTACATCAAAACCAATATCAAAACCCAAATGCCTAAGCTAAACATCTTCTTTACAAGAATGTGTGGCAGCCATGTATTCTGCCTCTGTAGTGGACAAAGCAACTACAAGTTGTTGCTTGCTCATCCAACTGATAGTACCAACATTTAACATGAATATATATCCACCGGTGGATCTTTTGCTGTCAATGTCTCCTGCCCAATTAGAATCCACATATCCTTAAATGTTGATAGTCCTTTGTGACCCAACCAAATGTTCATGGTAACACAAAGCATATTGAGAAGTACCTCTCAAGTATCTAAACACTCTCTTCACAACATCCCAATGTGGCCTTCCTAGATTTTCCATAAATCTACTAAGTACTCCCACTGGCTGGGCTATGTCTAGTCTGGTACAAACCATTGCATGCATAAGACTGCCAATAGCACTTGCATACGGTAGATTCTTCATCTCATCAATCTCCTTTTGAGACTTGGGATTGTCATGCACAGATGACTTTGTTCCCTGCAGGATTGGAACAACTTATTGTTTACAATCAGACATATTAAACCTGTCAAGAACAGTAGTAACATATTTGCTCTGACTGAGCCAAAGCTTTCTCTTAGATCTATCCCCTTAAAGTTCCATTCCCAAAATGTACTTTCCTACCCCCAAGTCTTTCATTTCAAATTTCAAGGACAACTGAGATTTCAAGTCCAAGATCATACTTTTACCATTTCCAATGAATAACATGTCATCTACGTACAAAGCAATGATAAGAATCCTATCACCTACAGTTTTGTAGTACACACGATGATCAACTTTAGATCTCACAAATCCTAAAGATAACACAAAGGTATCATATTTCTGATACCACATTCTGGGAGATTGTTTCAAACCATAAAGAGACTTTTTGAGTTTACATACCAAATGTTCTATACCTTTTTCCACAAAGTGCTCTAGCTGGGACATATAAATTTCTTCTTCAAGATCACCATGAAGAAAAGTTGTCTTCACATCCATCTGATCAACTTCCCAATCATACACTGCAACGAGTGATAAAATAAATCTAATAGATGTCTCTTAGCTACAAAAGAGAATATTTCTCCATAGTCAATACCTTCCTATTGAGAGTACCCCTTCACAACCAGTCTCGCCTTGTACTTATTAATGCTACCATCTGGACCATACTCTTCTTAAATACCCACTTATAGCCCAAAGGCTTCCTGCCTTTAGGAAATGGTACCAGATCCCAGGTTCCATTCTTTTCCAATGATGTCATTTCATCATTCATGGATTCCAACCAAGAATCTGAATTAGACATGTTGATAGCCTTTTTCACAGTCCTAGGCTTGTCAGTATCTATAAGCAAAGCATAGGCACAATTAACATTCAACATTGAGTAATTAAATCTTTCCGGTGAATAACCGTACCTATTAGGTTGTCGTCTCTCCCATGTTGGTCTCCTTTCTACCTATGGTGAAACTTCACGAGTTTCAACAGGAGGTTCATCATCATGTTCTTTTTTTGAACTTTCAGAGCTGCCTGAACTCTCTACATTTTTAGGTACATTTGGAGTTTGTATTTCCTCAACTAGTAGAGTTTCAACCACATATTTTTCTTTCTTTTTTGTTTATCAATATATTGACATAGGTTTTAGCTCATGGAATATTACACTTCTATTGTACATAATTTTTCCATTCACAAGATTCCAAAGCTTGTATCCTTTCAAACCAATGCCATAGCCAATGAAAATACATTTGACTTCTTTGTTATCCAACTTAGATCTATTTACTTCAGGCACATGGGCATATGCCTCTAAACCAAAAACATGAATGTGTCTTAAAGAAGGCTTCTTACCAGACCATGCTTCCATAGGTGTCTTGTCTACCAATGTTGAAGTAGGAGAATGATTCAGCAGGTAGCATGTTGTAGCAACTGCTTTAGCCCAAAAATTTTGTTCCAGACCAACACTACTCAACATGCTTCTTGCTTTCTCCATCAGAGACAGATTCAACCTTTCAACAACTCCATTTTGTCATGGAGTGTAAGGTGTAGTCATATGCCTCTTTATTCCATGATCTTTGCAATATTGTTCAAATTCTACAGAACTAAACTCACCACCATTATCAGTCCTTAAGCATTTAATTTTCCTGTCAGTCTGATTTTCAACCAAGTTTTTAAACTCCTTAAACTGACTGAACACTTCTGATTTACTTTTTTTTAAATATACAAATGCCCTTCTCGAATAATCATCTATGAAAGAAACATAATATCTAGACTTTGATAACGAAGGAACATTTACTAGACCAAATACATCAGAGTGAATATAATCTAGCAGACCAAAAGATCTATGAGGACTAGAATAAAAAGTAACATGGTGTTGCTTTCCATATATGCAGTGTGCTGGCATTCTACACTCTTATGAGAATGGTTGATGTTGTCATTGATGGCAACCATCTGGCAACCATCCAGCATTCATCTAGTAAGCCACTGGTAGTTACTTGCATCGACAAGCACTTACCGACGACAACAACAATGCATACCGACACTCCAGCGGACAGGGAATAAACTTTTGTTTATTGTATTTTATTGTAATTATCTTTTGTAAAGCTGACATGGTACATTGTAAAAGACTTATATATGTATGAGATCTTGTAAGTCATTTTGTAAGATTGCATAGAGCCAGAAATGTAAGGATAGTGTGGAAAAATAAGGGAAAGGAAGGATATTGTATGCAAATGCATAAGGCAAATTTTGTATAAGGTTTTGGTTATAGACTGAACTTAAACCGGTACCAAACCTAGCATAGTTGATGCTGATTTGAAGCAGTACATTGTATTAGATTTCATAATCCACTTTTGTAGTCAGTGTGACTCTTATTGAGTAGTGAGCTCTAGGCAATTGGCCTTCCTGCATGTGCAGGCCCCTCATTGTAAGTAATATTTATTCATTGGCCAGTGAGTGAATATTGTGGATTACAAATCCCACCAAGGTTTTTCCTACATTGGGTTTCCTCGTTAAGTATCTTGTGTTATGGTGTTTTCTCTATGTTGTCTCTATTATTCTTATTTGCTGCATTAATTCTTATTTATCAGTACACTATTTTGGGATACAAATTTCTTAATAAGTTTAAATATTCTACTAACTGGTCAGACACTGGTTCACCCCCACCCCCTCTTAGTGTCTTTGGGACTGTCATTGATTCTAACAATTGCTATCAAAGCCTGGTCCTCTATTTTCAAAAGCCTAACAGCTTGAGGAAGATTCGGACACTGGTACAAATGGATAACTTAAGAAAACAATTGGAAGGAGCTCTTGTAGATTATGATGCAGAGAAATTGAAGAATATCAAACTTGAACATGATCTGAGCACTACACATGAATTCATTCAAGGACTTCAAGAGAACCTTACTATAGCAAGAAATAAAATAAAAGAACTTCATGAGAAGATGCAAAAAGATGATTGTGAAAAAGAAAATCTTAATGAACTTGTAAACAAGTTGAGAATAGAGAACAGTAATATGAAGAATGAAATGCAAGATATGACTATGAGGTTATGTAAAGATATTGAAGACAAGAGGAAAAATGAAGAAGACTTGACTAGGGGACTTAATGATGTTGGAAATGAAAATCTAAGACTTAGTCATGAAAATGATATGCTGAAGACAGATCTGATTCACATGCAACATGATATAACTAAACTTATGAGACAAAAGAGAATTCTAGAAAATGAGTTGGATCCTACAAATAAACACAAAGAAAAGTTCAGAGGAACTTGATGACATGCTGAAAAATCAGAAACCTAATGGAGATACTAATGGACTTGGATTTGAAGTTGGAAAAAGTTCCGGTACTACAAACAATCATGATCACAGTAAACCAATAAGCCAACCTAGTGCTTATAAATTTAATGGGAAATGCTTTAATTGTAACAAGTATGGTCATAGAGAAAATCAGTGTAGATTCAGAAACAATCAAAATATTAATGCACCCACCAATCAATGTTCCAAATGCAACAAAGTTGGTCATAATTCAGAAAATTGCAGAATGAATGTGAAATACTATGTTTGTGGAAGATTTGGGCACTTATCTAATCAATGCAGAACACAAACCACCATAGGATATGGAAAGGGTATTCAGAAGAATAATGTAACTTGTTATACTTGTAACAAGATTGGACATATTGAAAAATTTTGTAGAAGCAAGACTTCACTGGCAAACAATAAAGGATCCAGTTTGAAAGGCAAAGAAAAGGTTGATGAGGTAAAGCAATAATTTTCAAAACAATGGAATTAGGAATAGAGATCAAAAAGTTGATGAAACTGTCTCTGCATTGGTAGAATAGAGTAATACTCCATCGGTAGGAGATTCTTCATCCAACTAAGAAGTAACCCTTTGAGGGTATTGCAGAAAGTTGAAAATCATGCAGAGTACCCTCGGTTGATGGTGAGAAGGTATATTTCTTCCTTACCGGCATATGTGTTAAGTTTTAACTTAATCAGCAAGCATTTAATGTGGTTGGTGAGATAAATTTCACTATAAAGCAGTTGACTTCCCTCTTTTTTGACACACTGAACATTCAAATTATCAGAGAGTGGGAAAACTGAGCAAAGGCATTCAATGCGAAGGCACAAAGTGATTTCTCCAGACATTCAAAATATTTTCACATAGCTAAAGGTATTTTTAAATGGCCTCTTCTTTTGCTCCCAAATTTATTCAGAACCCTACTATTATGGAAAATGTGAAACACCCTAGGCCCATGTATAAGATAATTCTCGAAGTTGCAAAACAAGATGACTCTCAAGGGGAATTCTCAAAAATTCAAAAAGGTGTAGCATTCGCAAAAGACCCTAGGATTTATATACATTGCAACATTGATGAACTAGGTTATGAGGAATTGATGAAAATATATGAAAAGGTTATTTTTTATGAACATGGTGTTGTTAAACCCGAACACAAAATTGTGGAAACTCTAGGCTTTGTTGACATACTAAATATCCTTGAATTTCCAAAGGAAGTAGTTAGGATTGTATTGAGTAGAGCTCATAGAGAATTCTTATGGTTGGATTCTGTTTGCAAAATAAACCGACAAGCAATTAGGGCAGTCACTGGTTTACCCTCCACCAGCAAAAGACTTGATAAAACAAAGAAGATTCCCAACAATATAGTGATAAGCTTAACCAGAGCAACATCTGATAGTAGATCACTAAGAGTAAATGATATCAAGGACATAAATGTGAGATTTGTAATTATGGTGCTAGGATACAAGACCACACATGCTAACAGGCTAAATTCAGTTTCTAGTCTCTGTATACACAGTGCTTATGAGATGGTAAACAACAATGCAATGATTGATGTGTGTGAGTTGTTGAAAGATGAGCTTATTGACAATTTGAAAAAGATAAAAGGTGACAAGAAAGGTGCATTCCACTTTGGAAACCTCTTGATATGTTTAATGTTGTATTTCACTAAGGAGATCCCCGGTACAGGACCCAAAGACTTTGGTTATGATATACCAGTAGGAAAACAATTATAGGAAGCTTTTACCGGCATGGGAACTGCTAGAGACAACAACATAATAGATTACTTCAAAACTTTTCAACCTAAGATGAGAACTAGAGAAAGGTTACCACAGAGTATAGTAGACAAATATGATAAGGAGATTTATTTTATTATCAAAAGAGATGAGACATGGATGGAAGTTGTAATCCCTTGAACTATCTGGGTCACTGAGATGGGATATGAGGTAGATCTTAGTATTCTGGAAATATATGCAAAAGCTTTAGTAGATGCACTGAGAGAACCATCAGAAAAAGTTTTTAGTAGTGCTGAAACCATTGAGAGTAAAGTAAAAATATTGAAGCAAAGGAAGAAAAGAGACAAATACATAAGAGATGCTTCTAAGAAGGTAAAGGAAATTAAGGAAAATGTCATGAACTTTACTGGCATATCAGCTAGTGAGCTTGAAGGACTTCAACCGGAGGCACCTATTTCACTGATTGACACATCTTCTGGAACTGATAGTGATAAGGAAGCTGAATTTAAAATAGTTGAAAGGAGGAAGAGAAAACCTTCACTGGTACCCTCTCCTTCAGCCAAGAGAACAAGGACCTTGAGGAAGAAATAACAGGCTATAAGGGAACCGGCCAAAAAACTAACACCAAAGAAGAAACAGAAACCAGTTACTCCTTCATTAGATGATTTGTTGAATGAAATAACTGATGATGGAAATATGGCTAATGTGCACAAACTATATAATACATTTAATGATTCTGATAGGGAAAGCCTTGTGAACAGTATTATTTTACATTTGGACATATATAAGAAAGTGTTGATTGAAGTTGTGGATGATTTACCTAATGAACTTTATAGAAGATTGGAAGCAAAAAGGATAGCAGTGATGGAATTAGACAAGAAAAATGAAAGTTGAAAAACTTCTAGCCGTACATCCTGTTGATTCAAAAGACGAAATTGATAATTAAATTTCTGAGGCTAACAGATCCATTTTTGCCAGTGGACACCGACAAGTAAGCTTAATGGTAGGTAGAGTGAAAGAGATTGCAGATGAGACTGTAGATATTTGGGATATATTTTTGTGGAGAAGGAAAAACAAGAAGAAATGAACTGACCTAAGAAGACATTCAAAGTATATTAGAAGGACAAGGACAAGGGAAAAGGAAAGATTGGTGGAATTCCAAACATCAAGATTACTAACAATATACCGCCACCACCTTTGGTTACTGAACTGGTGCAATCAGATGATCCACCGGTTATTAAAACTGAAGGTATCACACATGATGATACAAATCCTGAATCTCAGATAATTTTTACCATGAATGTGGATACTCGAGAAGTAAATATTGTTGTAGATAAGGAAAATTCAGAGGTTAAGATAGATAATGTTGACGGTGGCAACATGGCTGAGAAACCGACAAAAACTGTTAAAGTTGAGGTTCCAACTCAAACAGAGCAGTTGTCTGAAATTGAGAAACCTACTGAAGGTATAGATGTTGGCACAGGGCCACCAGAGACAGAGATAGTAGTAGTTGAACTTTCAAGAAAACCTACTGAGGCAGAGGTACACACTGAATCAGAGAAACCAACAATCACTAAGACATTAAAACAATCTGAGAAACCTTTACAGGTTGAAATGCAAACTCAGACTGATCCACCGGAGGAAAATGCATGTAAAATGGTTACAAATGTTGGAAGCACAGAGGTAGTAAAGGTAATTGGTTAGACATCCGGCACTCTAACAAGTGAATTTAGACCTACAAATGTTACTGAGGTACTTTTGGATTCAATCAAAAAGATAACGGACTAGACTGCATTGGCCTACAAGGCAATCGATAACACTTTACAAGTTCTGAAATTGATTGCACTGAATGTAACATAGATCATATCAAGGACTCTATAGGAAAATTGGACACACTGTCCAAATTTATTGTTGATAATGTAATAACCATTGACAAGGTGAATGAAGACACATTCTGAGAGAAAATGGAAAAAGAGAAGAACAAATTATTTGAAGACACCATAAATAAGTGCACAGAACACTTGGATACATTATTACCGGCACTTAAATCTATAATTTTGGAGTACAAAGAACTTTACAGGGAAACATGCAAACCACACCTTTTGACAAAGGACTTAGAAAAGGAGATCAGTAGAGCACAAAAAGAAAACGATGACATAGCTGATAACATAGTTGGTTCATCCAGACCTATATCAATTATTGAGCAGGAAATAGCAGGCTTTAAGGAGAAATTAGAAAAACTTGAGAAAGAGAAGGCAAGGATTGAGTCTAATGCCCAAGAACTTAAAAAAAAACTTGGTCCTAAGTTGGACAATCTTATCTCTCTGAGAAACAAAATCTGTAAGGCATTACTTCAAGGAGAGCGATCACCAGAAGAACATATGCACTATCTCACTAACACGATCCAACAGACTGAGGCAACCTTGACCGACAACAAAATATTCATGCAGAGTCTAAATTTGGTTTTGGCAGACATCTTTCAAATTGTAACCAACCGGTTACAGACTTTGAGGTAAAAATTTTGCACTCGTTTGACTATTTGTGACAACCTTTGTCATTGATGTCAATGGGGGAGTAGTGGAGAGAAAAATTCTTATTCAGAGGAGATCATTTGCTTAGGGGAAGCACATATTTTTGGAAACTTTTTGGACTTCTATGTTTGGAAAAGTTTTTGGATTTTTCTCATGAGTGTTGCCATCAATGCCAAAGGGGGAGATTGTTGGCATTCTACACTCTTATGAGAATGGTTGATGTTATCATTGATAGAAACCATCTCGCAGCCATCTGGAAACCATATGGCATTCATCTGGTAAGCCACTGACAGTTACCGGCACCAACATAGACTTCTACATACACCAGCAGGCACTCCACCGGCAGTGCCAACAATGCATACCGACACTTCAGCCAACATGGAATAAATTTTGGTTTATTCTATTGTGTTGTAATTATCTTTTGTAAAGCCGACATGGTACATTGTAAAAGACTCATGTATGTATGAGATCTTGTAAGTCATTTTGTAAGAAGGCATAGAGCGAGAAATGTAAGGATAGTGTGGAAAAATAAGGAAAAGAAGGATATTGTATGCAAATGCATAAGGCAAATTTTGTATAAGGTTTTGGTTATAGACTAAGCTTAAACCGGTACTAAACCTGGTATAGTTGATACTGATTTGAAGCATTACATTGTATTGTCCCTTTTTGTAGTCAGTGTGACTCTTATTGAGCAGTGAGCTCTAGGCAGTTGCCCTTCCTGCATGTGCTGGCCCCTCATTGTAAGTAATATTTATTCATTGGCCAGTGAGTGAATATTGTGGGTCACAAATCCCATCGAGGTTTTTCCCACACTGGGTTTCCTCGTTAAATATCTTATGTTATGGTGTGTTCTTTATGTTGTCTCTTTTATTCTTATTTGCTGCATTAATTCTTATTTACTAGTACACTATTTTGGGATGCAAAATTCTTAATAAATTTAAATATTCTGCTAATTGGTTAAACACTAATTCACCCCCCCCCCCCTCTCAATGTCTTTGGAACTATCATTGATTCTAACACAGTGTTCACAAATTCAAACTCAAATTTACAAGCATCAAGCCCCTCTACCAAATTCTTATTTTTTAGAGCTTTTAAGCCCTTCTCTCCAATGTGATCGAGCCTATGATGCCATAACATTGTTTTCTCTGCAGAAAGTTTAACTTCCATAGAGTTTACATCATGTGTTAGCACAGTAGTTTTTTCAGATTTTACAAAGACATTATAACAACACACCGGTTTAGCATTTAACTTATACAGAGTTCCAATACATTCACCCTTAGCCAATACAATAGACTCTCTAGTCATCTATCAACCACCAAACACAAAAGTTACCTGAACTCCAACATCATTCATCTTACCAACAGAGAATAAATTTCTAGCTAGACCTGGTATATGAAGAAATCCATCGATTCCCTTTATTCTGCCATCAGGGAACTAGATTCTTACTCTACCTATCCCTACGATCTCTAGTGTTGAATCACTTGATAGGAACACCTTTCCACTAGCATACGGTTCATACTTTGAGAACTATTCTTTCTGAGACATCATACGAAATGATGCCCCTGAATCAACCAACCATACATCATCAAATGCAAGCACTGCGAGAGCTGCTACAAAGGCATCTGCATCGCTTTGAGAAGACTCAGTATCAGAAATATTCTTCTTCATCTTATTCTCTTCTTTGCAATCCTTTTGGATATGGCCTTTTTGTCCACAGCTCCAACGTTTCACCTTGGACTTCTTTCCAGGAGAATTTGAGCTCTCTTGTGACTTGGATTTGAACTTTTTGTCTTTCTTTTTGTCTTTCTCCTTTGACCTACCCCAAACAGAGAGAGCCTCTTTAGCCACCTCTGAAGATTTCCTTCTCATCTCTTTTGAAAAAAGAGAAGCAACCACCTCATCCATTTTAAACTTAGCAGTAGTACTCCCAATGGCCATTACCAAGTGGTCCCACATGTCAGGCAAGGGACACAACAAAAGCATAAAACGATCTTCTTCTATAATTGTATCTCCCACAGAAGTTAACTGTGCAAAGACCATGTTGAAGGCATTCAAATGATCTGCTACAGACGTCCCTCCATTCATCTTCAAAGAGTATAACTTCTTTCTCAAGAAAAGTTTATTCACCAAGGATTTTCCTTGATAAATATCTCCCAATTTCTTCCACAGAAGACTCACAGTCTTCTCCTCATGAACGTTCAAAAGAATAGAATCTACAAGGCTTAATCTTATCAATACTCTAGCCTTTCGATCTGCTAAGTCCCAATCCTCTTGCTTCATGCTTGAAGGTTTTTGTCCAGACACAACAACCCAAAGGTCACGGTCAACTAGCAAATCTTCAACTTTAGGTTTCCACAACTCAAATTTTGAGTCATTGAACTTCTCAAGGTCCATTCGCCCAAAAGTGCTCACCATCTTAATCCGCAAATAGAACAAGTAGACTCTTTGCTAGACTCCCACTAAAACAAAATTGACACAAAAAACCGACCCTACCCAACACAGATAACACAATTGGCCAGGCTCTGATACCACTTGTAAGGAAAGCACAGTGCAGAAGACGCTCTCCTAAGGTCAATTTGTAGGGAAATAAAGCAAGTATGTATTAAAATTCAATTTACATAACTTAAATATGTGCACAGACAAATGGATAAAAAACCAAAACAAACAAAACACGACAGAGAAAGAACACAAGAGTTACATGGGAAAACACTTACGGGAAAAAACCCACCACCTATAAGAGATCACTTTATTTCATTAAACATATGATTACAATAAAGTTTCAGATCTTTCCTTCCAGACATTTACTCTCAAAACCTTTTCACAAACTAATAGAACAAAACCATATATCATTCAAAATGCAGAACGTAGCAAATAGCCAACCCTAAAATCGGTTTCCTCTGGGAACATATACTTCTAAAACGATCCCTTTCTATTCAACTGTCTATTCGTTCAACCGTCGGGAAGCTCAACCATCTACCCATTCATGAATTCGAGAGAACGAATTATCCCACATTCACCAAGAGGCGAGTCGGTTCGTATTCTTATACACCAATGCAACCACATTAACTGTCCGCATGATAAAAAATTTGACCATTGACCTGTGTGGACATTTGTGGTAAGTCACCACTCATCGGGAAAACTCCCTCTATCGGCAAGACTAGTTTCGACTTACTCTGATCCCTGATGAACAAGCAATGTGGCTCCATCAGCAGAATACCCTCAATGGTTACCCCAATCGCCGATAGGAGACTTCATCAGCATAACGCCTACTATTGGAAAAACCTCCATCGAGCTACTCCGATCTCCGATAGAGCAACTTGATCAGCATAGGCTACTCCGATCACCATGAACAAAGGTCAAGTGAATTCGAGGTACTTTTCTAACATGGAGGATATGCTCATGATGACACAAGATGAGGCATAGAATTTTGGGTGTTGTATAGCCTGATCCTAGATTGCTATTTCTCGAGATCTTATTGCAATGTCCTTTTATCATGTGTTTTTTTTCAATTAAAAATTATTTAATCGAATCTATAAACTGTTATAGGCCATATACTTTTTTACCCATAAATTTCAACGGCATGAGCCAACCATCTTACCCATAAATAATTTCATATTAATTATTAATTTTATTTAAATTTATAAACATTTGCTCAAACCCAAAAATCAAATGCATACAACCGATGCTTAGTTTCTGCCTCTCGGCAGGAACTAATAAATATACTGGATTGGGAGCACTTGCATTTTATATTCAAGAATAGAAAACTAAACTGCTTAAAACATTGGGGATGCCGGTTCAGGAATGTCCTATTATAGGATAGTGACGGACGAAATGCCGATTAGGGTTTATCCATCTCCCCCAATATTCGAAATTTGGTTTTAGCTCACGGAAGCATTCGGCAGGTCAGTTCTGATGAGAGATTAAATAATTCGACAATGTATCTGGGTTATAATAAATTGAACTTGTATGCCATTAGAAACAACAATCGCAGCTCTGAGATAACCTGTGATTGAAGCATGGATAATATACTGGGTGGTAGTAATTATTTTGAGGTCCTCCATTTCTTCCAGTCCCCCATCGGGCAAAGTAAATGGAAGAGGAGTGAATGGCCTCCTTGTCTTCCCAGGCTACCGTTATTGGGCAACCTTCATCAGATAATCAAAGGCATCAATTTTCTTTCGAGCCTGACAGATATGGCCACGTCATATGGCCCTGTAATGACCGTGTGGATGGGGCCATTGCCTACGGTAATTCTCACCGGTTAAACTGAAATCTGGGAGGCGCTGGTAAACCAAGCCTCCAATTTCGCAGATCGCCCAACACTTTACTCCGGGCAATACACGACTGCAAGCTTTAAAACCATCGTTCCTTCTCCCTGCAATGAGCGTTGGACTAAGCTCAGAAAACTTCTCCACAACAATGTTCTCAGTCCCTTCCACGTTGCAAGCCAGAGCACTTCACATCAGGCATATGTCGTTGATCTCTTCAGCACCTTAGCAATGGGGAAGGAGGCAAATGACGGCGTGGTGAGGCCTTTGCAGGCCTTGAAAATGATGGGAATGAGTTTTTTAGCCCGATTATGCTTTGGCCCTCATTTCCAAGACCAGGGTTTGCTAGTCATGCTGAATGAATTAGTTGCTGAACGTATTACGTTAGGTGGTGAAAGAGATAATGTTCTGCTGAATTCATTTCCTTATACTCGCTACTTTATTCCTTCATCAAAAAGAGCTGTGAAGAAGTGGAAGTCTCACCGAGCTGCTATTCTGCAGCTGTTTTTGCCTTCGATTCAATTTACTCGCAGTGATCGCGTATACTTCAAGTAGAGTGCTCCCGATTGCTATTTGAATTGTTTGCTTTCCGTGGGCGAAGAAGAAGAAGATGAAGAGCACAAGTTAAAGTTCTCTGATGAAGAAATAGCCTTAAACATGTTCGAGCTCTTTCTTCTCGCAGTAGACAGCACCTCCACAGCTTTAGAATGGGCTCTCGCTTATCTCATAACCCATCCTAACATATAAGAAAGGGCTTATCAGGAGGTAAGACGAGTTGTTGAAGAAAAAGGTGAGTTGTTATGTTTGAAAGATTTGGGGAAGCTGCCATACTTGCAAGCTGTTGCGAAGGAGACGTTGAGAAAAGAGTCGATAGCGCCGCTTGCAATTGTACACCAAACTGTGGAGGAGTGTAAGGTGATGGGCATCACTATACCAGCGAAATCATCAGAACTTATAAATCTGCACAGTGTCTGCAATGATCCTGTAGTGTAGAAAGAGCCTGATCAGTTTATTCCTGAGAGATTTCCTGGCAATATGGATTCTGACAAGGTAAGAATGTGGTATCTACCGTTTGGAGCAGGAAGACGAGTATGTGCTGGAATGGACCTTGCTAATGTTCATGTCCCCATCACTCTTGCCAATTTATTGCTTAAATTTGAGTGGGCATGTGTGAAGGAAGGGTGTCCTCCAGACCTTACCAGGCATATTCCTTCCTTACTCATGTCTATGAAATATCCATTGGAGGCTCACATAACCTGCCGTTAGAGAAACTTCTGGACGTTTTCCTATTTCTAGGTTTTGTTTCTATTTCAAGTAGTAATCTCAGTAAAATTCTGACCGCTGTGCATACCAGTCCCACAATGACAAGTGATTCGTGCCGATCTCTAAAGTTTGATGTATCGCAGAATGGAGATGCCAAGAATAGAATGGAGTTAAAAGAAAAAGGAAAATTAAAATTATGCATGTCTATTTGTTCTTATTTGTTCAAGGAATTTACGTCCCTTTTAACTATTTTTATTAAACATAGCATTTTGTTTGTCCATATGAGTGCTTCATTCCTGGTTCTTAAATCTAAGAGTGTATTCATCAAGATAAAGGAATTCAAATCAATTTGTGATTGATTGACCTTTCTTATATCCCCTTGTTCATCATTTTAGGTTATGTGGTGAAAACTGATGAT
Source organism: Cryptomeria japonica (assembly GCF_030272615.1). NCBI lineage: Eukaryota > Viridiplantae > Streptophyta > Pinopsida > Cupressales > Cupressaceae > Cryptomeria > Cryptomeria japonica. The sequence goes on from NC_081408.1 coordinate 108,193,196, forward strand.
GACAAACTATTGCAAAATCATAAAAAATTCAACCACAAAAAAATCCTAGTTCTACAATAAAGCATTCACCATACACTAATGAAGAAACCTAAGAACATGCAAATCAATAAGTGAAACAATAATACCATTCACCTGTCAAGCAGGGTTTGATCTCAATTGTCTCTTATCTCCATTGATCTTATTTGATATATTTGCTCTTAGATTTTGTATGTGCACAAGAACTCAACAAATAATGTCCTTTGTGGTTGTGAAGTTGCTTGATTGCTTGAAGTCTTGATATACGCATTAGGATTATGATTTAAATAATAAAACAATCATTTGATATAGAGACACTTTGGAAAATGGAGGGATAAGATTAAGAGGTGAAAAGATAAATGGTCGGCTAGGATTAAAGAGTAGGTAGGAAAAATAATAAAATATGAAGGGGGTAGGTAAAATAATTAAGAGATAAATGACATGAGTCATGGAGGGAAAAAACTCATGAATTAAATTAAATAAATAAATATTTAATTAATTAATAGAAGAAGTGGGACCAATTAAATAAATAGAATATTTATTTAAATTAGGGAAAGGATAATTTAAATAAATAAAAATATTTATTTAAATAGGAAAAAGATAGAAAAAGTTAATGAATTAATTAAATAAATAAATAATCTATTTAATTAATAGAAGGTTTAGGATAAAATAATTAAATAAATAAAATATAAATATTTAACTAGGACAGGACAATTTTAGGTGTCTACATTTTACTCCTCTTTGAGACAATGTGGTTTGTCGTGTTGGCTCAAAGAAGGCAACATGAACTGATATGAAGTTTTCCACTGGATGGGAATGATATGCCCCCTCGAGAGATTGGATTGACAATTTTGAAAATATCGCAAACAATCTCTTGATAAAAAAGAAAGGCTAAGGAAAGAGTGACAAGGTTATGCGAGAAAAAAACTAACTCAAAAGGAATGAACAGGAAGCGAGAGAGTGACACAATAGACTAGGGCTACACAACCTATATACAGGCTATGGGAAAAAAACATCCTCATTTGCATCCACCACACTCAGGAGATCGGAGCAAATAAGTGCACTCAGAGAGCTTAGAGAGAAGTCAACAATGTAGGAGATATGATAGAGAGGATTCATTGCTTCAATCATGTTTGACGGTTTGAATGACTAAAGGTCATGGGTGAGCCAATAAGTACATCACCCTTTCTTAGTACTTTTGCATTTATTACTCTTTATAAGTAGATTTACTAGAAATGCGGAAGTAGTGAAAATTTGTTTCAACATGTCTAGGTCATGTTAGGGCATGTATGTGGTGTGCAAGCACATATGCATCAAGTATGCACATCTATGATTATTATTGTGTTTGTGTTCCATTTGTGCATGTTTGTGTTGAGAAGCACCACATCTACATTATAACATCATGCATGTGTGGCAGGGACGCTATGTTATAGAGTATCGTGTTTGTGCTAATAAAGCACGTCTATGTAACAAAAGCATGCTTAGGTAGAGTAAAAACATGTATAGGTTGGATAAAACCGCGTTTATGTCATAGGAGGCCAAAATTGATATTTTTATGATGAACATACGCTATCAATTGGATAAGTTGTTGAGCAGATTCACTCAACTGGTGCCCTAGGAAAGACAAACTGAAAGCTAGGCTAAATTGGCAACAATGTGATAGACAACTATCACCAATTAGATAAACTTCTAAGAGGACTCACTCAATAGGGTCCTTAAAGAGAATAGATTTGCTAAGCTAAATATAGGATAAGTTGTCGAATTGATAAAATCTGGTGAGTGCTCTAGAAAGATAGGATAAAGTGTAATGTCATAACATATACACTAGGATGTAGTGCCATGTGACAGGTATAAACACTAGAATAAAGCCCGACGAGCAGCACCTTGTGATAGACATAGATACCACTAGGCTAGGATAGGATAAGATAAGCAGTACTATGTGATGAACATGAGTACTAATAGGACTGATATGATTGGTTTGACTAGATGCAGGATCATTTACCCCATAGAGTCCAAAGAGAGATTCCCCATGACTCAGAGGTTACGAACAGACTTGACTACATATGACCACACCACGATCGACACTATGATATTGAGATACATCTTGTAAATGCTTAATATTTGGGAAAACATAGGACTGTTGACTACCCTTACAAAGAGATGGCACTCTGAGACATGCATATTTCATTTGCCAACTAGCAAGATGTCAGCAACTTTAGAGGATTTATATAGGATACTGAGGATATCGATCCACAGGGATCTAGTGGTGTATGACAAGGAGGGAGATGCAAATGTGTTGCAATGAGTCTTCAAAGACCTAGATGTAGAGATGAGGGGAGGACACTTGAGCAAGGAGGTTATGTACACCAACTGAAAAACTCTAGTTGTAGTGGTAGGAGGAGTGATCAGCGGGTTCCTATGTCCTAACAGAGTTGCATGCAAACTAGCAATTACAGTGGGGCAAAGCATTGGATATCCTTCTGACAGAGAGGACTAGGTTTGCATAGGGCCCATGTGTTTCCGTACACTTGTATCATAGCTTCATCAGTTTTTGTACCTCATTAGTGTTGATTTGGGATGCGGGGTCACATTACTACAGGTTTATGCCTATGAGCATATAGTAGTGATGAGGTCGATTTACTTCTGATTCAATGGTAACGGACAAGCCTATGTATATTTGTATAGTGTTATCACTTCCTAGCCACATATTGGGAAGCTAGAGTATTGGCAATGACTTTTTTATGATATGGATAGTGTTACATGGAGGCTATATCTAGATTGTGAGGCCTGTGAGGAGGATGCGACAAACTTATAATTTTGTTTTTGCAACAGGTATCTCTTTGGGTAGACTCCTTATATTTTGGATAGGCATTTGATTGATAGGGTTACTAGATAGTTTTATAGAGTGTAGTAGACTCCATGGGCATCAAGAGAGTTTTCTCACATCATTATAGAGTAGGTCCATTGGGGACCAATTTTGTCATATGATGTGGTTCTCAACTAGTTTCAGGAGATGGTTCCAATGCCTTGGATCTATTTCCAGATGTGACCAATGCAAGTATGAGAGAGGAGTATGTAGCCTATTTTGCAGAACATCCAGTTCCATGATTGACAGGCCTAGGGGAGCCAACTTAAAAGTTAGCAGAAGACGATGATGATGAGGATGGGGGTGGATGGAGGAGGTGATGGAGGAAAGGAGGGGCTAATAGAGTTGTGAGGGGCAGAGGAGGATAAAGGGATGGAGGGCGGGGAGAGGGAGCCTAGGAAGGATATGCAGAGGGACAAAAACCATAGAGGCCACATAGGGGGAGAGGAGGGTAGCCACTGCAGGTTGTACCTCTGGTATAGGCAAAGTTTTAGGGTGGACAGGAATAGAGGGGATAGAGATAGGGTATACCCATGCAGGATGTCCCAAAGCAAGTTAGATAGGAGAAGATGGGAGCAGAACGAGATGAGGAGGAGGATGAGATACTCATGCTACAAGAGCTCACACAAGAATAGGTCAATGACATCAACAATCTCGAGAGAGAGGTGAGTCAATTGAGGTGACAGATCTGGGTGATGAAGGATGAGAGAGACTAGGCCATCCAATGATATATTATCATGGAGGAGGCTTTCAGGATAGCTTGAGATATCCTAGGAGGTGACACATCTTTTGTCTTTTCCTATTTTATCTGGGCAGGGGAGGATATAGAGTATTGGAGGAACCTATATATGGCAGTGGTTCCTGTACATCTCAAAGTAGGTAGCTACAAACAAGCCTCCCAATCCACTAGCACAGGACAAGAGAGATAGAGAGCATCTAGTGGTGGCATTATGGGTCCTCCACCACCACCACCACCACCAGGGTCCACAAGCAGGGGTAGGCAAGATGATATAGGGGCTGGGCCTTTGAGTACTTTGTCAAGACCTACCAGTTCTGAGGGAATATCTTCATCATAGCTCTCTTGGATCGAGTTTTGTAGCAGTTTTATTATATGATAATGTAGACACCTTCTGGTGATTTTGTAGCCATATTAGTTTTGACATCATTGTATCATATGCCACATTATATTTTTTATTTATATATGAGATGACCTATTCCTTTAGGTAGTTATATGCATGTGTTTCTATTTGATGCATTTAGTTTATGATGATTTTATATGGTTTATAATATGTGTTCCATATGATTTGTGAGATGTATCTACAATGCATGGTGTTTATATAATGGATGCATATGATGCAAAATGATTATGTGATGATCTATGCTATGTGATAATTCTTATGATTTTCTATTATGAATGTTCTATTATGATAATACAATCATTTCCTATGTAATGATTGTATGTTAATTATGATGATTATGAGATGCAATCCATGTACGAGATGTAGTGCATTATATTTTTCTACTTTTTATGTTTATGTTATATATGATACAAATTTATATGTTCTAATGAGTGGTGTGTGCAGGATGTGATACTATTATGATTTTTACATGCATGTCATGAGATATACTAACACATGGTGATGCAGATGAAAACTATATGAGATGCATATTTTTGGCATGTCATTATACATAGTCATGTGATAGCAAACTACATGGGACTTGAGATGGGATGATGGAGGACAAAAGAGAAGAGGGGTATGGAAGGTAGAAGATATAGGGGTGAAAGTGATTCTTGTGCTATTATCATCATTGATCTTTATTATGGAACCTAGGTTATGACCATCCAGGTATAGGTTCAACCTAGAAATTCATTGTACCTATTTGCATGGAGATCAAACAGTTGCAAACAAGGAATGTCCTAGTTTACACTAGACTTACGATGTCCTCATATCCTTGGACAAGGCATAGTATTACTAAGAGACAATCCACAGAGAGAAAAATAGGTGAACATACCCCATCCTCGCCTTTCTAGTCAAAGACATCTCGGAGATAGATTCTCTAGTCAGATACATCCTAGAAAAGCTAAAAGACATGTTACGTCAAAAGATAAAATCAAAAGAAAACCAAGACTTGGCAACCAACATAAATTGTAATCCTCAAGTTATTAGTGTTTCCCGCCATATATGTTATCATATTTTGATATGGTCACAATATTGTTATCCCAATAAAGGATAGATAAATGCTTAAAAAGCAAATTGTTTCCAAAGTTTGCAAAAAGATTTCAGTTGTTGAAAGCTCACGGCTACTTATGTCTCATCTGAAACTGGCTGAATCAATGAAATTGATACTTTATTGTGGAGAAGAACAAAACTTTATTGCGGATTGGTGATACAAGTGATCTTTTATTGCAGATCGTGTGTAAAAAGAAGGATAAATGAAAAGATGATTCTCCTCAAAACATGCAATGCTTGGGGTTCCACTTCCATCATTAGATTTAGGATATGCTCCCAATTACATATAGGACGTAATTTATTATGAACGAAAGGAAGAGAAAAATGGGATGCAAAGGGATTTATTATGGATGAAAAACTAATCTTAGGTAGATCGATAACAAGCCATGATAGTAATGAGAAAATTTATTATGGAATGATAGGTAGTGAGTGTGTGCAAAGTGAAAGGGTGAAACTGAATCTTGAAGGAGGGAGGACCAAAGTCCCTACACATGGCATTGGTAACTCAATTTTCACTATGGTACTTTCTCAGGGTGCCACCGAAGTGGTTTTCACCATTGGAAACAATTATCTCTTTTTTTTTTTTTTCTATTTTTCAATTTTTTTTGTTGTCACAAGGCACCTGTTTGCCAAGTTTTCGCCAAAGTGATGATTTTTTATGTTTTTCATATTTTTTGTAAGTTTTTAAGGATACTCTAAAGATATATGTGTAAAATCTATGAAGGTGTATGTTATTGATAGGATCCTCCAAGGGTTCTCCATCTGGTGTTGAAAGACGATATGCACCGAATCCATATACTGTAATAATGACATAAAGACCCAGCCAATTTGGTACAAACTTACCCTTTTTCTCTCTGTCTTGTTGATTCTTAGGATTTTCTCTTAGAATTAAGTCACCTACCTCAAATGTGTGAGGTTTTACTTTATTATTATAGCTTGGACTCATTTTTTGCTAATATGCTTTGAGATGATTGAAAGTAGTTGGTCTATGCTCATCCAATAATTCTAAATCTTGTAAGCAGGAAACCATGCAGTCTTCATCATTGATAAGATCACAAAAAGAGACCCATAAATAGAGTAACTTGACCTCAATAGGAAAGATGGCTTCATCACCATAGACAAGTGAATAAGGAGTGGATCTAGTTGGTGTGTGAAAACTTGTGTGATAGGCCCATAGTGCAAGATCGAGTTAGATATGTCAATTATGGATAGTGTCATCGATTGTCATTTTGAGGATTTTAAGGATAGTTTTGTTAGACACCTCAGCTTGACCATTACCTTGAGGGTAATATGGAGTGGAAAAGTGATGATGGATATGGAATTGGTTACAAAGATCACAAACATCCTAATTCTTGAATAACCACACATTGTTTGTGATGATGGAAGGGGGAATGGTTGTGATCTACTTTTTGGTGACTTGGGTGAGAGAAAAAGTCCTGAATCCACTTCATGAAGTACTTTTTGCATGTGATAATGAATTTGTGGCTATTGCAAGAGGGAGGATGAATCTTTCCTATGAGATCAAGCCACCACTAGAAAAATGGTCATGAAGTTGCGATCGACAGAAGTTCCTATGCTTGCACATGAATGAGGTCTCCATAAATTTGAAACTACTTACACTTTCTAACAAACAGGTATGAGTCCTTTTCCATAGTAGGCCAGTAGTATCTAGTCCTTATAAGTTTCTTGGCTAAGTTTGGACCACTAGAGTGAGCACCACATATATCTTTATAAACCTCATGTAACACAATCTGACCTTCGTCGCTTTCTAAACATCTAAGGGAAGTACCATCTAGACCCTATTGATAAAGGGTATCTGTTGGTGTAAATAAATATTTATTATGAATATTATTACACTTTACTTAAGTTAACTTAGGATAATGCATCTCTTCATAGTTTGGATTTGAGACACTTAGGGAAGTGTGCACATAGGGATAGTGCTTGTAGGAGAAATCCCACCTTTTGTGGTCCTATTTTTCTATTACACTCCACATTTGGTGGGTCATCCACCTCTTATGGAATATTATATTATTTCTCCTAACTACCCCTAGTATTTCTTACCAACCCTTGTTTCTCATTGAGCCATATGTCATGTTTGTGTGCTCGTACATCCATATGGCCTTGCCTATATTGTTGCTATTTTAGATATGTTGACATGGTTTTATCATTGATGTCAAAACTTATCAACTCTGGTCAGCCTACTGGCACTTGGAGAATTGACAATGTTCACTAGCAAGCGACTTATGCACAGTCACCGGTATCTCGTTCACAGGTAGGATATATTTTTCATTGACACTTGGAATGACATGGAAAATACTTGGTTATGTCGAAGACATCATTTGGATACTTTGTCTTGAAGAATTATTCATTGGTATATTTGTGTTTGCATATTTGCTGTTATCGATAAATAGGTCTAGGATAAGCATCGATAGGCTTATCTATTCTAGATTAGAATGCCATGCTTTGGAGATGATTTATTATTGTTGTAAATGCATTAAGCTGACATGTTGAATCGGATATTGTATTGGTTATTGTTTTACTTGTAATTTTTTTTAATTGTAATATCTTTTGTAAAGCCAACCTACTCAATTGGTCTTAGGCTATGGTATAAATGTAAGATCTCATTTGTGAGATCAATGTGCAAATGTGAAAAGGATTGTAATTCGATATATGTGAATATCAACAGAGCTATACACACAGACATCATTTGAAGGTTGAAGGAAGGTTTTGTGAAGACATATCAAAACTGAACTGGTACTGAATCTAGCATACAAAGATGCTATTTTGAGCAGTACATCATTATTGGATTTAACCATCCAATTGTAGTCAATGTGACTCCCATCTATGTTTGAGCAGTGAGCTCTAGGCGCTTGGCATTTCTGTATGTGCAGATCCCCTATTGTATACACATACTATCTGTAGTAGTATCATTAGATTGTGGGTAAGGTTTCCCATAGTGGTTTCTCCCCTTGTAGGGTTTCCACGTACAAATATTGGTGTTATGTGTTGTGGATGTTATTGTCTTTCTGTTTCATGCATTAATCTTTACCGGTACTACAATTAACTGATAAACTATCTACTGACATTAAGTTTGGTTTACCGGTATTAAGCATTAAGTTTGGTTAAGTTGTTTTTGGTTTGAATTTATTTGACTACTGATTCACGTCGCCCCCCCCCCTCTCCCAGTTGTCTCTAGGACCTAACAATTGGTATTAGAGCCTAGTCCCTTTTTTGCAAAAGTTTAACAACTTGAGGAGATCCAATGTCTTCTAACTATTTCAGGAAGGACAGTCCTAAACTTGATGGAACCAACTATGGCATATGGAAGATCAGGATGGAGACACATCTGAATTACATTGGAAAGGACATCTGGGAAGTTAAAAAGAATGGCTATACTGGTCCTACTCAAGGTCAACCTAATCCACCTAACTTGGCTAAAGATGAAAATAATTTCAAAGCAAGGGAACCACTTTTGAGTGAATTATTAGATCAGAAAATCATGGGATTATCAGATAGATCTACTACTAAATCTATTTGGGACCATCTAGAAATATTGAATGAAGGAGATTCCACACTCAAAATTGCAAAACTTGAAAGCTTCCGGGTCAGGTATGAAAATCTGGAAATGGAAGAAGATGAAAGGATTTTTGCTTTTATAGAAAGAGTAAATGAAATTGTTTTGGGCATTAGATGTTGTGGAGGAACCTTAAGTGAAGATGAAATTGTTTCAAAAATTTTAAGAGGATTGCCGCCGGAATACAAAATTAAAGTTACTGTTATAAATGAGTTGAGAACAATGCCTAATACATCAGTAACTAGAGACATATTGATTGGAAAACTTTCAGCTTTTGAAATTGAGGAATTTGGTCATGTTGCTACTATAAATACAAATTTATCTTTTAAGGCATCAACATCATCATTTGACAAATCTGATTGGAAAGCTTTTTATGCAAGAGAACTTGAAGAAAGAAGGAGAGAACATGAAGAAATTGAAGCACTATTTGCAAGGAAAATGCCTAAAGATCCAGTTGGAAGTAAGTATGAAGGTAAAGCACCCTTTAAACATTTTAACTGTAATAAGATTGGTCATATGGCTTCAAGATGCCCTGATAGACATGCAAGATTGAAAGAAGAAGCTAGAAGAACATACAAGCCTAACTCTGAATATTAGAGATACAAATTTAAGAAGAATAAAGACAAGTCTTGTTATCTTGTTGATGAAGGAGTCACTGATGATTCTGATGAGGATCTAGCAGACAATGGATGGGTCTTTGTTGCTATAACAGAAGATCAACTAACACCTACTGTTCAACCAGTAGAGCAGGCCCTGGCAGCTAAAATTGAAGTTAAGGATAAATGGATCATTGATTCAGGATGCTCACATTATATGACTGGTGATAAAAGCAAATTCTTGACTTTTCAGGAATATAATGGAGGTCTAGTAATATTTGGAGATGATAAAGCTTGTTTGATCAAAGGAAAAGGTACTATATCTCATGATGGTAAGCATAACACTGACAATGTTTACTATGTTGAAGGTTTAAAGCACAATCTTTTGAGTATTGGTCAATTATTTGAAAAAGGATTTCAATTACAATTCAAGAATCAGAAATGCAAAATTATGAGTAGAACTAGTTTGGAAATTGCAACTGGTAATCAAACTAGAGGTAATATCTTTCATTTGAATAACAATGAAAAGATATGCTTGATTGCACATATTGATGAAAGTTGGATATGGCATTAGAGACTCTGTCTTGTAAATTTTGATTGCATTGTGAAAATCAGTACAACTAAAGCAGTTAAAGATTTATATAAGATTGGTAAGCCTCACAATTTGGTATGTAAGGAATGTCAATTTGGAAAACAAGTTAGAGCATCTTTTAAAAGTATTCCAAAAAAATCCAATAATACTCTTGACTTAATTCATACTGATTTATGTGGTCCAGCTAGAACTAAAAGCTTACAAGGTGATAGATATTTCATGATAATCATTGATGACTATTCTAGAATGTGTTGGGTTACTTTTCTCAGAGAAAAATCAGAACCACTTGGGAAATTCAACTATTCAAGGCAATGGTAGAGAATGAAACCAGTAAGAAAATCAAATGTTTGAGATCAGATCAAGGAGGTGAATTCACATCTAAGGAGTTTAATACATTCTATGAAGTAAATGGAATCAAAAGACAGTTAACAACACCCCAGACACCACCGCAGAATGGAGTTGTAGAAAGGAAAAATAGAACTATCTTGGATGCAGCTAGGAGTATGTTATCAGAAGAAAATCTACCACATTTATATTGGAGAGAGGCAGTAAGCACAACAGTCTACACATTCAACAAAGTTCACATCAAAGGTGAAACTGGTAAGACCCCTCATGAACTATGGTTTGGTATTACTCTTACTCTTAAATATTTCAGAATATCTGGAAGTAAATGTTATATTATAAGAGATGAGTATATTGGCAATTTTGATCCTAGAAGTGATGGAGGAATATTTATTGGCTATTCATCTAAGAGCAAGGCATATAGATATTTTAACAAGAGATTGCAGAAAATTGTTGAGACTACAAATGTGAAGATTGATGAACAGTTTAGAGGAGCTTCAAGATATATAGACTCTGAATCGACAACAGAGATACTAACAAATGAACCTACATTGAACACATCAGTACAAAATGAAGATCCAATTACACCGGTATCATCTAAAAATTCCACTGTAACTAAAGAACAAGAGCAAACAAATACACCCCGGTATGTAAGATTGAACCACTCTGAAGATCAGATAATTGGGAACAAATATCAAGGAGTTATGACAAGAGGAAGATTGGAAAATGAAGAGGTATGTCTTATTTCTCAAATCGAATGAACATCAATTAATGAGGCATGTGAAGATAAACACTAGATTAAAGCTATGGAAGAAGAATTAGAACAAATTGAGAAGAATAACACATGGACATTAGTTCCCCCGCCTAAAGACAAAAATATAATTGGAACAAAACGGGTATTCAGAAACATACTTAATGAAGATGGTAAGGTAATCAGAAATAAAGAAAGACTAGTGTGTAAGGGATATTCACAAAAAGAAGGAATTGGTTATAATGAAACCTTTGCACCACTAGCTAGAATTGAAGCAGTCGGATTATTCATGGCTTTTGCAGCACACAAGAACTACAAAGTATATCAAATGGATGTTAAATGTGCATTTCTGAATGGAGACCTTGAAGAACAAGTTTACATTGAGCAACCTGATGGATTTTCTTTGACAGATAACAAATATATAGTTTGCAGGTTAAGGAAAGCTTTGTATGGGTTGAAGCAAGCTCCAAGAGCTTGGTGTGCTAGATTGGAAAAATATCTTTTGAAGATTGGTTTTTCTAAAGGTAATGTTGACAGCAACTTATAGAAGTTTTTGTTGATGATATAATCTTTGGTGGAGAAGATGGATTATGCAAAGACTTTTCTATTGAAATGCATCAAGAATTTGAAATGTCATTGATTGGAGAGATAAAATTATTTTTAGGATTGCAGATTTCATAGACTGATAAAGGTATATTCTTGAGTCAATCAAAGTATTTGAAGGAGTTACTAAAGAAATTTGGCATGGAAAACTCTAAACTGGTAAGCACACCTATGACTACAAATGATAAATTATTACTGAGGGATGAATCTACACCTATTAATCCAACTAGGTACAAATCTATGAAAGGAGGGTTACTGTATTTAACACAAACAAGACCTGATATTATGAATACAGTATGTATTATTTAGAGATTTCAGAGTAATCCTAGAGAAAATCATGAATCAACAGTAAAAAGGATTTTCCGATACTTACAAGGCACTACAAATCTTGGCCTATGGTATCCAAGAGATGAAAACTTTGAATTATGTGCATATAGAGATGCAAATTGGGCATGAGATGTAGATGACAGAAAAAGCACCACCGGTGGAGCATTTTTTCTTGGAAGCAGATTAATTTCTTGGTTGAGTAAGAAACAAAGTTGCACATCTTTATCAACAGCAGAATCAGAATATATTGCAGTAGCAACTAACTGTACACAGGTATTATGGCTTAAGCAAATGTTGAAGGACATAAAGGTAAAATGCTAGGAACCTATAACTATCTATTGTGATAATACTATAGCAACTGATATATCAAAGAATCCGGTACTACATTCTAAAACTAAACATGTCTCTATCAAACTAAACTTTGTGAAAGAGAATATTGAAGCAAAAGAAGTAAAACTGGTTTATGTGAATACTAAAGAGCAGATTGTAGATATTCTCAGAGATCGGCTTGGGGTCATACCCCTACCACTAGAAACTTAGATAGTTGATGTTTGTCATCAACCAACATAAATAATAGAGAAATCTTTTACTCCAGCTTTGATGAGGAGAGCTACTTCTCAAGGGGAGTAGCTGGTATATTGAATAAGTTGGTATTTTGTATTTAAACTTGGTTTTTGTATTGCTTTGGCATTTGATGTCAAAGGGGGAGAGATTGATATGGAAAAACACATGTTACTCCTAGTGGGAGAGACTTTATCCCTTGTGGAGAGATTGTTATTTTGGGAGAAATTTTGATTTCTGGTTATGATCTCTTTTGGGAGATTGTTGGTTTTTGGTATTTGGCATTTCTGTTTTGGCACTTTGATGGTTTTTACATCTTGTGTTGCCATCAATGCCAAAGGGGGAGATTTTTGGTATTTTGGATATGTTGATATGGTTTTGTCATTGATGTCAACACTTACCAACTCTGGTCAGCCTACTGCCACTTGGAGAATTGGCAATGTTCACTGGCAAGCAAGTGACTTATGCACAGTCACCGATATCTGGTTCACCAACTAGGTATATATTGTTCACCGGCACTTGGAATGATATGGAAAATACTTGGTTATGTTGAAGACATCGTTTGGACACTTTGTCTTGAAGATTTATTCATTGGTATATTTGTGTTTGCATATTTGTTGTTACTGGCAAATAGGTTCAAGATAAGCACCGGTAGGCTTATCTATTCCAGATCAGCACAACATGCTTTGGAGATGATTTATTATTGTTGTAAATGCATTCAGCCGACATGTTGAATCAGATATTGCATCGGTTATTGTTTTACTTGTAAATTATTTTTATTGTAATATCTTTTGTAAAGCCAACCTACTCAATTGGTCTTAGGCTATGGTATAAATGTAAGATCTCATTTGTGAGATCAATGTGCGAATGTGAAAAGGATTGTAATTCGGTATATGCGAATATCAGCAGAGCTATGCACACAGACATCATTTGAAGGTTGAAGGAAGGTTTTGTGAAGACATATCAAAACTAAACCAATACTGAATCCAGCATATGAAGATGCTATTTTGTGCAGTACATCATTATTGGATTTAACCATCTAATTGTAGTCAGTGTGACTCCCATCTGTGTTTGAGTAGTGAGCTCTAGGCGCTTGGCCTTTCTGCATGTGTAGACCCCCTATTGTATGCACATACTATCTATAGTAGTATCATCAGATTGTGGGTAAGGTTTCCCACCGTGGTTTTTCCCCTTACAGGGTTTCCACGTACAAATATTGGTGTTATGTGTTGTGGATGTTATTGTCTTTTTGTTTCATGCATTAATCTTTACGAGTACTGCAATTAACTGATAAAATGTCTACTGGCATTAAGTTTGGTTTACCAGTATTAAGCATTAAGTTTGGTTAAGTTGTTTTTGGTTTGAATTTATTTGACATCTAATTCACCCCCCCTCTCAGTTGTTTCCAAGACCTAACATATAAAGGCAAGCCTATATTCATTGTATTGGTTAATCCAGATGATCATTTGTATATTGATGAGAATACAATTTGTTCTTGTCATTCATTTGTCTCTATTTTATACTTTTCATTGTGCCCTTGATCTTGGAAAAATCTCACATGGTATTAGAGCCATTGGGGCTTCATTGATTGGTTTTTGGAGACATTTTGGAAGGCTTCTATTTTTGGATCTGAGGAACAAGCATTTTTTGGAGGCATCTTGGAGCATTTTTTACCTCACCATTGCGTCTGGGAGGCCATTTCCATAAAAATCAAGTATACACTCAACCATTTTTGGTGAAAATCGACTTTTGGGGGTGGAGGAATTTTTTGCCCAATTTGGGCAGTACGGTACGGAATTTTCGGATTTAAAATTTTTTTTATTTTTCTAGTTTTTGAAAAGTGTTTTTTTGAAAAAAAAAAAAAATATATATATATATATATATATTTGGGGGTCCATAGACCCCCCTTGTCCCACTGTAATTTTTCTTGCAAGCTCCAGCGACTCCGTGCAGTGCAGCTCCCGGCCACCTCGCAGGACCGTCGACGGCCTCTGCAGCTCCCGGTGGCCGCCCAACCCTACCAACTTCAGGCAACTGACCAGCCCCACCAGTTGTCACTGCCGTGACATCGATGCCTCTGCCCGCTGCTGCCACCCACGAAAAACCAGGCCCTACCTGTCCACGCCGCCACAACCCACCTGCGCCAGCCGCCTCCCACCACGCCGACCTGCTGCTTTGGCTCCACCGCCATCGGTCCCTCCGAACCTCGTTGTAGCCGCCACTTCCAGTGCCTTCCGCCACGTTGGCCTCCACTGTCAGTGCCTCCCATCACCTCCGGCCCTCCAGCGGACCTCTAACCACCACCTTTCGATTGTCGTCAAGTGCTTTTCGGCCACCACCGACAGTCTCTTCTAGCCGCCGTGAAACTTTTCTGGCCTCCGAATATCTAATTTCTAGTGACCACCAACAGAAGCTAGCCTGCCTGCCATGTCAGCACCACCTGGCTTTTTTTGCATAGACGCTACCCAATCAGCAACCCAGTTGGTTGTCCGATCACCCTACAACGTCATCAACCACATTAGTTGTTATTGGCCATTCAAATCGCACCACATAGGCAGGGAAGTGAAGTTTTGGTGAAGGCCATACGGCCATCAAATTTAACCCCACAAGTCGCTAATGTCATCATCTTGAAAAAAAATTGCAAACCCCTCTTCATTAAGCTTTTCAGTTTTTCCATTCAACTTTGGAAGGCCATAACTTGCTCAATTTTGCTCCTTTTTAGGTGCAATTTTTTTTATTTGGGCTATTATTTCATTCTTTTCACAGTGTTGTGGTTATTTTCTGATTTTGGTGCACAGGTTTTTCAGAATTTTTGGATTCTCTCAGTTGTACCTGTCCAATCCTCAGTTCTGCAACTTCAAAGGCCTAGTTTGAGCTCATACAACCTCCTTTTCAAGTGTCATTTTTTTTTAAAGTGCATATTGTTTTGTCTAATTTCATAATCTATGATCAGATTTCAAAGATTTTAAGTGGAAATTGTACTTTCATATATTGTTCCTATTTGGCCTATTTGGTACTTGTAAATTGCTTGGATCTTAGTTTAGATCTCTTGCACTATTAGTTTGAGTCTCTTTTTGGCCTTATTGAGGCAGTTGTAAAATTGAAATCAGAAGTCCACTTTGCCCATTTTTGCAAGTGGCCCATTGTATATGCACTAAGTATAAAGTGTTAAATCATCACTTCTGGGGGGGTTCTTTGATTAAGTGAATTTGGGGGAGTGTCTTGTGTGATTGTGCCTCTCCTTCCTTGTGCTCTTTCTTTTTTGTTGCAAATATTCCTCATAAATTTTCACCTTTAACTCCACATAAATATGCATCATGGAAAATTAAAGTATGGAGGAAATTAATGGAAAAGGTCTCACGCATTACATAGATGAAACAATAGCAGCATCACCTGATCCTAAGGCTGATCCTAATGCTCAGTTAGAATGGCTCACTAAGAATTGCATGGCTCTTGGAACTCTGTGTAAGTATGTATCAAATGGCCTCAGAAATCAAAAGGTCAAGTTGATGAAATCAGACATTACAAAATTGACAATGAGCTCACCAACTTGGATCCCAAGAGTTTTGATACAATCCAAGATTATGTCACCAAAGCAAATGAGCTAAGAGAAAAGCTCAAGGATTGTGGAAGTGACAAAAAGGATTCTCAATTGATATTTAAGTTGTTGGACAAGCTTGCACCAGAATATGCAGCATTTGTGTCTAGCTTTCAAACTCGTCGTTTGACAGTGGGGAGTTCCTATGTTATGCCTTCATTTGATGCTTTCACAGAAATGCTGATATTGGAACAATCTAAGTTGTTGAACATTGGGCTTCTCAAGTCTTCAAAGTCCAAGGCTTTGGTGGCTAATCAAGGGAATCAAGGAAGTCAAGGAAAATATTCCAACAAGAAGAAGAAGCACTCTAAGTCAAAGCCACAACAGGAAAAAGGAAAATCATCCTCTCCATCACAAGGCAATTTTTAATCCTCTTCCAAGAAGGGGACACAACTTAAGAAGGATAAACCAACTTGTGCATATTGCAAGAAGTATGGTCATGATGAGCATCGATGCCACACCAAGCAAGTTGATGAGTTAACTAATCTTCTTAAGAAAAACAAAATCAACTTGCCAACCACCTACACAAAGAAGAATTCAACTCCTTCCTCTTCCTTACATTCTAAGGGAAAAGGGAAAGCATTTGTGGCTACAACAGGTTCTTCACAATAGTGGATACTTGACTTGGGTACCTCATATCACATGGGTTCTACAAAGGAGTAGTTTTCTTCATTGGAGCCATCTAAGGTACCTCACATTTACATAGGTGATGATGCACAAGTAGAAGTTAAAGGGAAAGATTTAGTTGACATGGATGATGGAACATTTGAGAATGTTCTTTATGTTCCTAACTTGTCTAGCAACCTTCTCTCTATCTACCAAATCACTCACTATGGGAATGGGAAAAAGGTTGAGTTTATACCAAATTCAGTTATGGTAAAGGAACTTCATGATGATGCCTTGGTAGCAGTGGGACAAGTCAATAGCAACTCAAGGCTTTATTCATTCTCCCACTTTGTACCAAGTTCACCTTCTAGGGACTTGCTTACTCATTCAAAATCTGAAAGTAAGCTATGGCATGAGCGGTTTGGTCACCTCAACTACCGCTATCTTCAGTAGCTCAACACTAAAGACATGGTCATAGGTCTACCTCGAATCAATTTTTCAGAGGATGTATGTTCAGGTTGTTCCATGGGCAAGCATCCTAAGGAGAATTTTGATAAGGGGAAAGATTGGAGAGCTTTGGAAGTTCTTCAACTTGTTCATAGCGATGTAGCAGGTCCATTTCCAGCACCTTCATTTAGCAAGGCCCGCTATGTCCTCACCTTCATTGATGAATACTCTCACTTCACTTGGGTCTATGTTCTCATTCAGAAGAGTGAAGTGTTTGACAAATTTCAGGACTTCAAGACTCATGTGGAGAAGCAATCTAGGAAAGTGGTCAAGATTCTTCGTACAGATAATGGAAGGGAATATGTGAACAAGAGACTTGAGGATTTTTTGTACATTTGAGGGGATTGATCTTTAGCATTCTATTGCATACACTCCACAGTAGAATGGAGTTACAGAACGCAAGAACAAAACTCTGAAAGAAATGGCTACTTGTATGATACATGCGCGTTCTCTTGATCCCGCCTTTTGGGCATAGGCTATCAGTTGTGCCACACACATCTAGAATTGAGTTCCTCACAAATATTTGCAAGGTATTACTCCTTTAGAAGCTTTGGCTAGTAGGAGACTGATTGTTAGACATTTTAGAGTCTTTGGGTGTCTAGCATGGGCTCGCATACGTCCCTAGAAACGCAAGGAATTGGAACCTCAGAGTCGGCCTTGCATATTTGTTGGATATCCTGAGGGTGTTAAGGCATATAGATTGATGGATCCTAAGACACATGAGGTGTTCATTGAGAGGAGTGTTCACTTTGAGGAAAGCTCTCCTATCTTAGCCTCTCTACCTCCTCCACCTTTCTCCATTATGGATAGTGATGCTAGTGATTCAGATGATGAGACTCCTTCAACTCCGACTCATAGGGTTACACCTCTGCAAGGTCCACTTGCAGTTTAGGAGCCTCATTCTCCACCTCCACCTAGACCTCGTTGGGCTCAATAGACACTTGAGTCAGCAAGCTCCCCTGTTGGGGATCCTTCAGATACATGGAGGACTCGTTCACAACATCAGGACCTTCCACATGCATTCATTGCTACCTCTTCCAATCCACATACATTTCAAGAAGAATCAGGGGTTCCTGATTGGGACCAAGCTATGGAGGAAGAGTATAGTTCCTTGATGAGGAACAACACATGGGATTTAGTCCATCTTCCTAAGGGGAGAAAGATGGTTCAATGTAATTGGATCTATCAGACCAAGCTTGTAGCGGATGGTAGTGTGGATAAGTATAAGGCTCAACTTGTTGCGAAAAGTTTCTCTTAGGTAGCAAGTGTTGACTATACTAAGACCTTTGCACCTATAGCCAAGATGAACTCCATTCTCTTGACACTTGCTCTTGTTGCATCTCATGGTTGGGCTATACATTAGATGGATGTGAAGAGTTCTTTTCTTCATGGTGATCTTGATGAGCATATTTATATGGAGCAGCCACAGGGTTTCACCCAAGATACTTCCTTGGTTTTCAGACTAAGGAAATCTCTCTATGTCCTTAAGTAGGCCCCTAGGGCTTGGTACGCCAAGATGGATTCCTTTCTTCTCTTAGCAGGGTTCACCAGATGTCATTCTAATCTGAATGTCTATATCTTGCAATAGGATGACTTTCACTTGATACTTGTGCTCTATCTTGATGATTTGATCATTACAGGGAGCACCGTATCCATCATTAGCAGGGTCAAATCTACTTTGGATGACAGATTTCCTATGACTGACTTGGGTCTTTTTCACTACTTTCTCAGGATAGAGATTTCACAGTCACCTTCTAGGATTACACTATCGCAGCCCAAGTATGCTCTTGATTTACTTGCACGCTTTCATATGGCTGATTGTAAGCCTGCACCGACTCCCTTTCTTTTAGGAGTCAATCTTGAGACTCGTTGTTCTTCTCCACCAGTTGATGCCACATTGTATTGTCAGCTTGCGGGTAGTCTCATCTACTTGACTCATACACACCCTGATATTTCATTTGCAATTGGCATGGTTTCCCACTTCATGCAGGAACCACATGACCTTCATTGGAAAGCCACCAAATGCATCCTTCATTACATCTAGGGTACACATCATTATGGGGTTCATTATGCAGCAGGCACGAGACTTTGTTTGGTTGGTTACATAGACTCTGATTAGCCTGGTGATCTTGATGATCGTAAGTCTACTTCAGGTTATAGTTTTCACCTTGGTTGAGGCCAAATTTGTTGGTAGAGAAAGAAGCAGCATTCTGTTGCTCTTTCTTCGACTGAGGTTGAGTATCGAGGAGTTGTTAACGTAGCGACTGAGACCATTTGGCTTCAGTAGATTCTCAAAGAGTTTGGGTTCACCACTCCATGGCTGACAGTTCTACATTGCAACAATCAAAGTGCTATTGCAATCTCAAAGAACCTAGTCTAGCACCAGCAGATCAAACACATCGAGATTCATATGCACTCTATCTGAGAGCTGATTCAGGAGCAGGTCATGGATTTGCAGTATTGTCCTACAGCGAAGCAGGTTGCAGACATATTCACCAATCCTTTCACCAAGAGTAAGTTCTAGCAGTTGCGAGCTCTCTTGGGGGTGCGGGATGTGTCATTAGGGGGGGTCAGCTAACTTCTCCTTCCTCTTATGGGGGGGAATTTTTCCTCTTTGAGGTTTTTTCCTTCTTCTTTGAGAGTCTTTTGTACATTCATCTCTCTTTTTGGGGGGAGTTTTTTCCCACTAGGTTTTCTCCCTTTCTCCATTTGTGAGAGATTGCATTGCATTGTTTTGCTTGCATTTGCATATTGTACATGGGTACCTATCATGGCCTAGTAGCTGAGACCAATCTTGCATTGTTGACTTGAGTCTTCATTCCCCTAAGTTGCACTTGAGGGGGGGTGTTGGTGTAAATAAATATTCATTATCGATATTATTACACTTTACTTAAGTTAACTTAGGATAATGCATGTCTTCGTAGTTTGGATTTGAGACACTTAGGGAAGTGTGCACATAGGGATAATGCTTGTAGGAGAAATCCCATCTTTTGTGGTCTTATTTTGTTGTTACACTCCACATTCAGCGAGTCATCCACCTCTTGTGGAATATTATATTATTTCTCCTACCTACCCCTCATATTTCTTACCTACCCTTGTTTCTCTTTGAGACACATGTCATGTTTGTGTGCTCGTGCATCCATATGGCCTTCCATATATAAGCAGGCCTATATTCATTTTATTGGTTAATCCAGTTGATCATTTGTATATCGATGAGAATATAGTTTGTTCTTGTCATTCTTTTGTCTCTATTTTATACTTTTCATTGTGCCCTTGATCTTGGCAAAATCTCACAGTATCAGCTAAGATGAGATAGTGGGAGAATTGGCGAATGAAGTTATTTTTAGGATTCCCAAAGATAATGAGAGGGGGGGTGAATCAGTATCTAACCGATTTATAATTTTACTTGACTTAAAACATGAAAAGCATATTAAAACTATGTACCGATAAACCAAAAATAATGCAGTAAACAAGAATAACAACAACCACATGAGAAGTACATCATAACACAATATTTTAACGAGGAAACCTGGTGTGGGAAAAACCTCGGTGGGATTTGTGACCCACAATATTCACTTACTGGCCAATAAGGGAATATTACTCTTACAATAGGGGCCTGCACATGCAGGAAGGCCAAGTGCCTAGAGCTCACTTGTCAATTACAAAAGAAGTCACACTGACTTACAAAAATGGATTATATTAATCCAATGTCTTAGATTGCTTCAGATTAGCATCTGCTATGCCAGATCTAGTACCGGTTTAAGCTCTACTATATACATAAACTCTTAACCTATAATTCGCATATTAGGTCTGCATAATTTCACCTATCTCCTTCATTACAAAAGGTTCTACAATGATCTCATACATATATGAGTCATTTTACAACTTGCCATGTCGACTTACAATGATTTTACAATTTATTACAAAATAAATTATAAATAAAATTCCTGTCGGCCAGGGTGCCGGTATCCTTCCTTTCACTGCCGGTGTCCTATGTGTCGATGTAGAGTTTGTCGTTTCCACTGTTGGTATTCTATCTTGCCGGTATCATATGATTGCAAGGTTTCCATCAATGACAAAACCTTCAATCACCTACAATTTCTCATTGGAGTGTGCATTTGCCAACAATCTCCCCCTTTGGCATTGATGGCAACACTCATGAGAAAAAAGTGTACAAAATGATATCCAAAAATAGTCTGTCAAAATTGTCTTTCCAAAAACTGTATGTTCCCCCTAAGCAGATGATGTCCTTTTTTTGATCATTTTTCTCATCCCACTACTCCCCCTTTGACATCAATGACAAAGGTTGTCATTCGGTGTCAGTGGAGTCCTACCTAGATTCTTGTAACCGGTGGGTTACAATCTAAAAGATATCTGTCAAAACTAGATTTATGCCATTGCTGAATGTTTTGCAGTCTTTTATGGCTTCTTGTGTTCTTTGCACTATACCGGTGAGTATGTGTATTTTCTCTTCCGGTGTTTTCAATCCTTAGATATTTCTTTTCTCAAAGAAATAAGATACTCTAGTCTTGGACTAAGTCTGCATTTTAAGTCCTTTGCCTTGTCCTTTATTCCCTATTTTTCATTTTCCAATTTCCTGATTTTCTCTTCCTGCTCTGCAATTTTCTTCTCTAACTCCAAAAATGAATCTGATGCTCCAATCAGATTGTCAGCAATATTATTTATCTTCTCTTGTATTTTGCTGATCTCTTTGTCAAGATCCTCTGTTAGGACATTTGTTTTGCAATTATCCCTATATAATTTCTTGAAGTCATAGATTATTTCTCCAAGTTTCGGTAAAAGGGTGTCCATTTCTTCCTTATTCTTCTTAACAATATCCTCAAAGAATTTTTCTTTTTCGTTTATCAATCTCTCCTTAAATGTATCCTCATTCAATTTATTAATAGTTACAAGGTTGTCGGTGATAAACTTAGACAATGTGTCTAGTTGACCTAAAGAATTTTTATTCTCAACACTTCACTTTGGTGCTATTAATTTAAGAATTGGTATGGTATCATCAATAGCCTTATAGGCTTGTGCATTTCATTAGGTGATCTTCTTTATTGAATCTAACAAGACCTCAGTTAAATTAGTAGGTTTGAATTCTATCATAGCTATACCAGATGTTTGTCCAAGAGTTTTTACAATAGTCATGCTACCGGTGGTGGTTATTTCCTTACTTGGTTCGACGTTTGGTAGGTCAGTCTGAGTTTCCATTTCTATAAACAAAGTTTTAGGTTTTTCAGTTTGTGCCAATGGCACTATCTCTGTTTGTACTTGTGCTTCAACCTGTACCTATTTGGGTTTGACCATTTGTGTTTTAGATGGTTTTTCTGAGTTTTCAGTTGTCGGTTGCTCAGTTTGTGCCTCTGAACTTTCCTTAGCCGGTTCTTCAGATGTTTTGTCTACTGGTTTCTTAGTGGTGTCCTCTGTCAGTTGCTCTGCCTATGAAAATTTTTCTGTGTTTAACTCAACCTCTGTAGTCAATGATTCAGTAGTCACATCTTTCTCCTTATCCTCAGTGGTCTCCCTGTCAACCATGACATTAAATTCCTGAGTATCTACATTTACTGTATACAAAATTTCTGATTCAAGGTTTGCATCTTCTACCGGAGTCTCCATACTCTCAGTGGCCAATTGATTTTCAGTGATATCTACAAGTGGAGTATCTGAAGGAGGTTGAGGCATATTGTTAGTTATTTTTAAACTTGGTGGTCCACCTACCTTACCTTTACCCTTGTCTCTGTCCTTTTGATATACTTTGATAGTTTTATGTCTAAGTAATTCTTTCTCTTTTTCTTTCTCCACAAAGAAAATATCCCATCCATCAGCTATTTCCTTAGAAACTTCAGTTACTTTTCCAGCCATTAGTGCTACATGCCTGTGAGCAGTAGAGAATACTATCTAGTTGGCCTCACTGATTAATTTGTCTATTTCATCAGGTGAGTTAACTGGATGCACTGCCAGTAATTTTTCAATCTTAATCTTTTCATCTAGTTCAACGATAGATAATCTTCTAGCTTCTAATCTCCTATACAAGTCATTTAGAATTTCATCAACAATTTGCATCAAAAATTTCTTATATATATCTAAGTGTATAATTACACCGTTCTCTATGCTTTCCTTATCATCAGTTGATAGTGTATTGTACATTTTATTGATATTATTCATCTTACCATCCTCTTTAATTTCGCTAAGAAGTTTGTTAATGGGAGAAATAGTTTTGTTTCACCTTCTTCCTAGGATTCATCTTCTTTGTCAGAGGCCTTACTACCTGTTTCTTCTTTCTTGTCCTTTTTGGTGTAGGAGAAGGCGTCGGTGAAGGTTTTCTTTTCCTCTCAACTCTCTTGAATACAACAGGTTTGTTGCTTTCTGAAGAAGTTCCAACCGGTGAAAGGTGAGTTTTTGGTTGAAGTGCTTCCAACTCACTCTCAGTTATACTAATTTTTTTTATCACATCTTCCTTGATTGCCTTTTCCTGTCGGGTTCCTTTTCTAACCTTTGCTTTTACTTTATTAACTCTTTTCCTTGATTGTATAGTGCTCTCAATTGTTTCTGCACTACCAAATACCTTCTCTTTTGGTTCCTTAGGAGCTTCAAGGAAGGCTTTTGCATAAGTTTCTATGATGTTATCATCTGTCTCATAGCCCATTTCAGCTACCCAGATGGTTCTAGGGATAACTTCCTCCATCCAAATTTCATCTTTCTTTATCACAAAACAAATTTATTTTTGATACTTATCCACAGTAGCTTGTGATAACCTTACTCTGGTTTTCATTCAATCCTTTAGTGCTTGAAAGTGCTCATTAATGTTTTTCTCCCTATTCTCTCCCATATTGTTCAATAGTTATGATAGTTGTTTTCCTACCGGTATATCAGATCCAAACTCTCTAGCACCAATACCGGGTACCTGTTTGGTTATGTATAGCATCAGACAAACAAGTAAGTTTCTAAATCTAAATGTTCCTTTCTTGTCTCTTTTGATCTTACTCAAATTGTATATCAACTCATCTTTGAGTCATTCACATATGTCTATCCTTGCATTATCATTTACCATATCATAGGTAGTCTTAATACATAAGCTAGAAACTGAGTTTAACCTATTTGCATTTGTGGCCTTATAACCTAAGATCATACTGATACATTTGATATTTGTATCCTTCACATCGTTTACCCTTAGAGATCTCTTATCACATGTTGCACTAGTTAGGTTTGTCACTAAGTCATTTGAGACCTTCTTAGTTTTGTCAGGTCTGTTGCCAGTGGAGGGTAACCCTATTACAACTTTTACTTCTTTTGTGATTTTGTGAATAGAGTCTAACCAAAAAAATTCACCATGTACTCTGCTTAACATAATCCTTATGATATCCTTTGGGAATTCAAGGATACTAAGAATTTCAGTGAAACCTAGGGTTTCTACTATCTTATGTTTAGGTTTGACATTTCTGGATTCATCACAGATTACACTCTTATACATATTTTTAATTTCATCATTACCTAGTTCATCAATATGACAATGTATATACATTCTATGATCTTCAGCATATACTACTCCTTTAGGGATTTGAGAGAATGCACCTATTCTATCATCTTTCTTAGCAATTTTAGGATCTAGCTAAAAAATGGGTCTAGGTTGCTTAACAACTTCAACAACAGTAGGGTTTGCAATAAATTTAGGAGTGGATGAAGATGCCATAGCTATAAATACCTCAATCTGCCTAATGAATGATTTGATAGATTGCTTCACTTCTTTTCTTGAAGTACCTTCGCTCGAGAATTTTTGCGCTCTCGAAGATTTGAATTCTTGGTGAATGAAAAGGAGCTAAAACACTTGCTTTATAATGTTATTTTCACCAACTACCACATTCAATGCTTTCCGATTAAGTCACAACTTAACTCATCTATTGGTATAGAAGTAATTTCAACTTCTCACCATCAACGGAGGGAATAATAGCATGTTTTTCATTTAGTTGCTAAACCCCCCAAAAAAAATTTTTAATTATATGAAGAGTCTCCTGCTAGTGGAGTGTTACTTTGTTCTGCTAATGGAGGAGTATTCATATCAACATTCTGATTTGACTTTCTAATCCATTGTTTTGAGAATTCTTGTTTTACCTCTTCAACTTTTTCTTTACCTTTTAAACTAGGACATTTGTTATTTGCCGGTGAGGGCTTGTTTCTACAAAATTTAGCAATACGTCCAATCTTGCTACAAGCATAACAAGTCACATTGTTCTTCTAAATAGCTTTCCCATATCCTATGTCGGTATATGTTATGCAATGATTAGATAAGTGCCCAAATCTTCCACAAACATAAAATCTCACATTCATTCTGCAATTTTCTAAATTATGACCAACTTTGTTTCATTTAGAACATTGACTAGTGGGTGTATTAGTGTTCTGATAATTTCTAGATCTACATTGATTTTCTCTATGACCATACTTGTTATAGTTAAAGAATTTGCCATTAAATTTGTAAGTAGTAGGTTTCCTTACTAGTTTTGTATGATCATGATTGTTTGTAGTACTATAGCTTTCACCAATTTCAAAGCCAAGGCCATTTGTATCACCATTAGGTTTCTGATTTTTCAGCATGTCACCAAGTTCTTCTGAACTTTTCTTGAATTTATCCTTGTGATTATTTGCAGTAGTTAGTTCACTTTCCAAGATTCCTTTCTATCTTATGAGTTCATTCTTGTCATTTTGTGTGTGCATTAGATCTGTCTTCAACATATCATTTCATGACTAAGTCTTGTGTTTTTTGTTTTTAGCATCATTTAGTCTTCTAACCAAGTCTTCTTCATTCTTCTTTCTATCTTCAATTTCTTTACAAAATCTCATAGTCATATCCTGCATCTCATTTTGTGTTGTACTGATCTCTTGTCTTACCTTGTTTACCAAATCATTAAGAGTTTACTTTTCATCATTCTCATTCTGCATTTTTTCACAAAGTTCTCTTCTCTTATTTCTTGAAATGATAAGATTTTCTTGAAGTTCTTGAATGATATCCTGAGTAGGATTTAGATCATCTTCAAGTTTTATATTCTTCACCTTTTTTGCATCATACTCTAAAAGAGTTATTTCCAATTGTTTTCTCAATTTTTCCTTCTCTACCGGTGACAAGATCTTCCTCAAGCTGTTAGACTTCTAAAAATAGAGGACCAAGCTCTGATACCAATTGTTAGGATTCCCAAAGATACTGAGAGGGGGGGTGAATCAATATCTAACCGGTTTATAATTTTACTTGACTCAAAACATGAAAGGCATATTAAAACTGTGTACCGGTAAACTAGAAATAATGCAGTAAACAAGAATAACAACAACCACATGAGAAGTACACTATAGCACAATATTTTAATAAGGAAACTCAGTGTGGGAAAAACCTCAGTGGTATTTGTGACCCACAATATTCACTTACTAGCCAATAAGGTAATATTACTCTTACAATAGGGGTCTGTACATGCAGGAAGGCCAAGTGCCTAGAGCTCACTACTCAATTACAGAAGAAGTCACACTGACTTACAAAAATGAATTATATTAATCCAATGTCTTGTACTACTTCAGATTAGCATCTGCTATGCCAGATCCAATACCAGTTTAAGCTCTACTACATACATAAACCCTTAACCTATAATTCTCATATTAGGTCTGCATAATTTCACCTATCTCCTTCATTACAAAAGGTTCTAAAATGATCTCATACATATATGAGTCATTTTACAACTTGCCATGTCAGCTTACAATGACTTTACAATTAATTACAAAATACATTATAAATAAAATTCCTATCAGTCAAGGTGTAAGTATCCTTCCTTTCACTGTCGGTGTTCTATGTGTCGATGTAGAGTTTGTCATTGCCAGTGTCAGTATTATGTCCTATTGGTATCATATGATTGCAAGGTTTCCATTAATGACAAAACCTTCAATCACCTACAATTTCTCATTGGAGTGTGCATTTGCCAATAGTTATGTGGTTGATTGTTGGAAAGATTAGGTGGAAGGATATTGTCACAGAGGTAAGTGAAAATACTTCTATTCCAAGGGGAATCATGACCAATGGCACTTACAAGGAAACTAAAATACTATCCACCAACAACTCATAGTAGGTGTCATTTTGAGGCATGTCAATAAAAGAAGAAATAGTAGCCATGGCATCAGCAGCTCAATTATTATACCTTGGAATCTACTCAAAGATTATTTGTGTGAAATATTGTTTGAAATCATCCACCATTTTCTTGTATAGCATTAAATTTTCATCTTTAGTCTGGTATTCATCATTTGCTTGGCAAATCACAAAATTCAAGTCCCCAAATACATGAAGTTCTTGGATCTTCTATTGAATTGTGATCCATAGACCTATTGTTAATGCTTCATATTCTACTATGTTGTTTGTGCAAGGGAATGATAATCAATATGACTTAGGAATGGAGTCCCCCTCAAGTGTGATAAAGAGAATACTAGCTCCTATGCCATGCTACGTGTACAAGCCATCAAAAAAATAGCTACCAAGGCTTTGAATTTGTCACCATTAAGATAGATTCATCTGAGAATTTTGAAACAACAAGAGTGGCATCAATCATAGGTGCATCTGCTATCGAATCTACAATGGCTTGTCCCTTTATGGATTTTTTGTGACATATTCAAAATCAAATGCACTCAACATCATGACCCATTTAGCCAGTCTTCCTGTAAGTGTTGCTTTGTTGAGAATGTATTTGATTGGATCTATTCTTGCAATGAGCTTTGTCTTGTCAGTTAACATGTAATGATGCAATTTCTATGAAGAAGAAACTATTGCAAGACATGCACACTCAATTGAAGTGTAATTAAGCTCATATGCAACCAATGTGTGACTGATATAGTTTATAGCTCATTCTTTACCATCATGATCTTGTTGCAGTAAGAGTGACCCTACTTTTGTTTGTGTAGATGATATGTAGAGTAATAGAGGTTTCCCTTGAATAGGTGGCATCAATACTAGTAGATTCAAAAGATATTATTTAAGAATATGAAAGACCTATTGACACTTATCATCCCATTTGAACTTGATATTCTTGTGAAGTAGATGTTGAAAAGGATGACATTTATCTGCAAGTTGTATTGTGAATCTATGTATTGATTGAAGTCTTCCTTGTAAAGATTGAAGTTGGCTGATATTCTTTGGAGGTAGTTGATATTCACCCCAGAGACACACTTTTTGGGATTTAGTCTGACTTTGTACTTTTCCAAATGATCAAAAACTATAGATAAAATTTCCAAATGCGCTTCTCTTGTGGCTGATTTTCCTAAGAGGACATTAACATAGTCTTCCACAATGACATTGGACGACTGGAGAATCCATCCATTAATGACAACATTGCATGACTGGATGTGAGGTCCATTATTAAATCAATATTTGGCAATGGGGAGTCATCTATGGGACAAGCCTTATTGATATCTTTGAATTCTATACATACTCTGATGTTGTGATCTGGTTTGCTGACAAGTACTATATTAGAGATCCACTAAAGGTAGTCGACTTGTCTAATGAAGCCAATGTCCAATAATTTTTCAAGTTTCACTTTTACTATTAGTACCACCTATGGATGCAGCTTGCAAAGTTTTTGTTTTACCGGCTTGGTGCCTAGAGTAAGCATCAAATGATGCATAACTAAATCAAGATCTAGTCTAGGTATATTGACATATAACCATGTAAAGTTTATTTGTCACTCTGTGAAGAATGCTATGAATTTTGGTCATTCAATCTTTGTCAAAGACTATGCCAATAAGATGTTGTGGAGCACCTCTATTATCCTAATATTTGTCTTGATGGTTTCCTCAATTAGCATTGATGATTTTTCTTTATATGATGTCATGGGAAGAGTGTAAAACCTTCCATCCTTAAGTGCCTCAAAGAGGTTTTCACCATTGGATGCATCCTTTATTTTTACTTTATTGGGGTCAAACAGTGCCACAATGTGATTTTCACCATAAGACTCGTGATTTGTTTTTCATTTTTATACTTTTGTGAATGGAAGGTTTGGCACCCTCACCAAAATATGCCATGCTATCGATTTCTATGATGTATCCCTCTTTGTGGTCCCCAAGCGGAAGATCATCTCGTATGCCAAGGTAGTCAATAAAAACCTCATCATTTTGGAATGTATCAATTCGAGGAAGTTCTTATTAGTCCCATTCAATGAGTTACAATTGAGCAAGGGGGAGGTCGTGTGTGTTTTCAAAGTCAACGGGTGTGGGAGTAAAGACACAAGAGTCTTTAGGTATTTCAATGCAATCATTGAGGTTAACACTATTTCCCTCCTCATTAGTCTCGATGGTAAAATAATTAGAAGACGTCACTAGAAGGACACTCAGCAATGGGAGTCTTCACTCTTTGTGGTTTTGACCTAGAGCCTCGAGATGTTGAAGGCTTGGGATCCCAAAATGTTTTTATCCATCGTTCTCCACTATCTTTTTGTTTTTGAGATGTAGAATTTAATAATGTTTCTTGACCAACTCTGAATTGTTTTCTAAACTACTCTTCTTTAGTGGGTTCACATGGTTCTTTGAATGTTTATATGAGTTCATAATCACTATATGACTTATCTAAACCCCATTCCCATTTATTAGAGTCTGTAGAATAGTGTATCTCTTATTGTTGGTCATTAGTGGAGGTAGAACCTATGATTTGTAATGTTGTTTGGGAATTAAGACCATGCAATCTTAATGGTGCAAATCCAAGTCCTCTAGTGTGTTGCTTCTTTGGTACCAGCTCTAGTTGTAATGACTTAAAAATACCTTTCTTTTGTAATCCAAGAGGGTCTTGTCCATCATATCCAAACTTTTATAAGAACTTAAAGCCTTTTCCATGGTTTTCACATGGTATTGTGATGTGGTCTTGTGCAGATTGTTCTTCAGGTTCTCTATAATTCATTTTGTAAAGGTCTTCTTCTTCCATCTCACCCCATTTCTTGAATGTAGTGGAATCCCATTTTATGGTAATTGCAAATACTTTCTTTCAGGGATGTAGTCATCCATAGTCCTTAGCAGAATCCATTATTTGTCTTAAGTACATGGTTTGATTCAAGGTATATTCTCCCATACCTTTGTCTTTGTATTTTCCTTTGAGCTCACCTTGTTTTGATGTAAGAGCTTTCAATGATTTTGGATCAACATATGTTGATGATGAAGTAGCTTCTCAATTAACAATGTGATTATTATCTCAGATCTTGGTTACAAGTTATTACAATATATGAATGGATTTGGATAACCTTTGATAGTTACTTCAACTCCAATGTGTGCAAAATTTATATATTAGTGATATGTTGGTGGTACCGCCCTCATTTCATGTATCCAAGGACGCCCCAAAAGTATGTTTTATGTGAGATCAAGATCAAGGACTTGGTAAACTTCATCCTTAGTCACCACCCCAATGCTTAAAGGTAAGGTGACTATTCCTTTGGATGAGTGTTCTTCATCATCATATGCTTTGATAGTGATCTTATTTCTTGAATCTATAGTTTGTTTAGAGTATCCCAATTGTAAGATTGCTTTTAATGTGTAAATGTTTAGACCTGTTGCTTCGTCTATCAAGACTCATTTGATATGGTTTTTATGGAGAAATACTTCAATATGGAGAGGTGCATTGCATGATTGGCATGGAGATGCATCATTAGATTCTATAAATATAATGCAATGTGGAGTGGAAAGGTATCCCACCATCACTAGAAACTGGTACTCATTCAAATTACTGGGAATTGATATTTCTCTTAATTCTTGGTCAACAATGGTCTTATGTGAAGGAGAGATACGCAAAATCCCAAGGATGGAGATAAGGGTGAGTGTCTTCCCTAACTGGTCTACAAGGTCATACTCTTTTTTGGTAGGTGATGATGAAGTTGTAGTCTTGGGTGGAACACCTTACAAGGTGACTTTGCCTCATCTGGTTGTGACATTTCATTCAAGGGTTTCATCATTGGAGGATGATGATGATGGTCTAATGTCTTTCAAAACAACTTTACTGCTTTGGGTAGGATGCTTGGGAGTTTTGTCCATTGTAATAACTGTTGAAACATGATTGTTGAACATTGAAATGTGGTTGACTATATAATCATATGTTGTATTAGTATAATTGGCATTGTTATTTGATTTAGAAGCTTTTCCCTTATCATGCTTTGGAAATGGTTCCTTAAACATTGCATGCTCCTCATTGGAAGTGTGACCATAAACTTCTATGTCACCCTTGTCAATAAGATCTTGTATGATTTTCTTCAATCTATGACAATTTCTAGTCTTATGCCCTTTTCTCTTTTGATACTCACAAAACTCATGATCATTCCACCATGTGAGTTTTACTTTTGGTTCATATGGTGGATTGTCTAGTATTGTTATAAGCCTATTTGCAACCAATTTCTTAAATGTTGTCTCAATTGGCTCTCCTAATGGAGTGTATGTTCTTGGACTCTTTGATGGCCTTTGAGCATTCACTTGATTATTGGAATTGGATGTACTTGTGCCAAGGAAGGTCATCTTTGGTTTTACCATGTTTGCATCTACTACCCCATTGTTATATGTATTCTTTTTCTTGTTCCAAAAGAGGGGTTTATCCTTCCTATTTGAGTAATATTTGTTTTCCTTAACTAGCTTAATGGTACCTTGTTCAATAAGGACTTTCTCAACTATCAATCCATTTTCAATGACTTCCTTAAAAGTGGACAAATAAGCTTTTCTTAGTTCATATCCAATATCCTTGTTGATGTTTTGAGAGAAAACTTCCACCATTTTTTTTAAGGAATATCACAAGAGAATCGACTAGCAAGACTTCTCCATCATTGTAAGAATGAAGGAAAGGACTCTCCATTTTTTTTGTTTTGTATTGCACAAATTAGTCATTGACTCATCTATTTCAATATTATATGAGAAGTGTTGTATAAAATATTCTGCTAGATCACTCCATAACTTGATTATAGGTAGGAGTTAGGAAAACCATTCCATAGCTTTTCCACATAAACTTTGTGCGAATAGTTGCATCAAATATGTTTCCTCTCTTGCTACCTCAATGAAAGCA
Organism: Cryptomeria japonica; assembly: GCF_030272615.1. Taxonomy (NCBI): domain Eukaryota; kingdom Viridiplantae; phylum Streptophyta; class Pinopsida; order Cupressales; family Cupressaceae; genus Cryptomeria; species Cryptomeria japonica. Next base: position 108,225,411 of record NC_081408.1, read on the forward strand.
ATGAAAAATTCTCTTATATGTGCCTTAGGATCTCCCTTGCCTCTATGCTTGTCAAATTTTGGTGTCATAAAATATGGAGGAAAAAGAGGCATCAATATGCTCTTGTCAAATATATAAAGACATATGTCCTTCATTGTGTAATCTTAGTTTGGTGCATTTATATCTTCCATTTGTTTTTGCAAATCCTTGATTTGTTATTGCAAGTCATTATTAGGTGGTGTCTTATCTCTTTGAATTAGCCCCATGCCTAAGCCACCGAGAGGGGGAGGAGGAATATAATGCATGCATGGATGATATTGGTGATAGATATGCTCATATGGAGGAGGAACATAATTTTACCTAGCATATGGGTCACTTGGTATGGTATTGTAATGAGGAGCACTAGGCCTAGGTCAATTATACATGTTATAACCATGAGGATACAAGGTATCATAAGAATGATCCTGAATATTGCCCCCAAATCTGACATGGGGTCTCCTTGTGTCATAATTTTGAATGTTCCCTTGGGTATAATTATATGCATTTGCATCATGTTGTTGATTATGCGTATGTGTATTTATTTGTCATGTAAGAGAACGACTATGAGGTTGATCATGAGAGTTCCTAGCATGATTGGTGTGAGCATGATTGTTGGTGACTTTAGGTTTTTGAAATAAGGATGAAGGTGACTAAAGCACAAGACGTTCTCTCCTATTACCACCATTATTTTCTCTAGGATTTGCATTTGCTTGTTTTTCTTTATTTGGATCCTCCTCTAAAATTTGTGACACATCAAAATCATGAGGTAATCTTGTTCCACTTTCTGCCATGACTTGAAAGAAGTATTGACGGTCCCTTCTCATGATTTCTCCAACCATTATATTGAAACTTGGATCAATTATAGTCTCAACGTCTATGAAAGTGATGGATGAATTGTCATTTTTATTGTTGATCTCATTGTCATTGTCTACAATATTACTACAATTTTCAAATGGGTTGTAAAATTCACCTCCTCCAAACTCATAAGTACTCATGTTGAGAGATCTTAGAGCTTCCTCAACTTCTCTTTTAGACCTTTGTGAACAAGTTTCAACCATGAGAAAAACTTTGGAAAAAATGAAATATGGAAGAAAATGCAAAGTATGTGGGAGACCAAGGGGGAATATGAAATTGGAAAAAAGAATCTAAGGTTGTCTTGCAAAGTCCAAGAGTGTAGGTCCAAGATAAGTGTTCTAAAGTAAGGTGTGGCTTCCAAAGAGATGATAGATCTCTTAATAAGGTAAGTTGACCTTGACTAAAGAGAACCAAATGGAACCCTAAGATGATAGATGTAATACAGGAACCACCTAGTGATATGTTGAAGTATGTTTGCAAGATATGATTAGGACAACAAAGAAACCTTTGGACTCTAGTTTGAAAAGTGTGTATGAGAACTACAAATGATGACTAAAAATGATTGAAATTGTGTGACAAGGTCATGATAAAGACTAGTTGACTAAAAGTGAATCCCTAGGAAGAGTTGCCTTAGAAGCTCTTTTGATCTTAGAACACAAACATGCCATGATTTCACAAATGCGGTTTTTGTTGGTAATTTGGAGGAATTGATAATGTCATGCATTGATGCTTTTCATTGATGTCAACACTAGCTTCTTTGGTTATCTATCAGGTTCTAGTAGAGTGGTTGGACTTTGGTGATGATCAAGAGATTTGTCTCTAATATATTCTGATTGGTGGAATTAGTTTGGTTCGGTCATTCATGTTATTCAGAAGCATGTCACATTCAGTTGGTTTGGGATTTGGTGATCCAGAAGCTATCATATGTTCTAGTAAGTGTTTTGGTTACCAGTAAGGGTTCTACCAGCAAAGCTTCATTGAAGGTCTTTTGATGGATTCTATAGGTAGTGTTTGTGTGGATTCTAGAAGGTTTTCAAGATGTTGATGGTTATCATGTTCGTGTTCCAGTTGGTTGGTGGTATTTGATTTGGTTTATGGTGACCTATTTTAGGTATGGTATTATTTTGCTAGGCTATGGACCAGTTTATGTAACGTGTTGGTGGATGCTCCCTATGTGTTACCGGTTGAATTTATTTTTTGGAAAATGTTGTTTCAGTCTTAGGAAGACTTAGATTATCATTGGTTTGCAGGTTTATGTAATAGATTTATTGTATTATCTTTTAGGTGGCCAACCTAATTGTTTAGGTCTCATGTTCGTATAAATATGATGTAAGATCTCTTTGTAGATCATGGTTTGGGATTATGGTTATGGGATTATCTTGTTAGGGTTCCCATAGATACTGAGAGGGGGGGTCAATCAGTATCTAACCGGTAATGAGATTTTCTTGAAACTGAATATGCAGAACATAAAGTAATAGTATACCGGTATGCAAGAATTAATGTAAATAACAGAATCAAAAACATCCACATGAAAAGAACACCATAACACAAGATGTTTAATGAGGAAACCCAGTGTGGGAAAAACCTCGGTGGGATTTGTGACCCACAATATTCATTTACTGGCCAATAAGAGAATATTACTTACAATAGGGGCCTGCACATGCAGGAAGGTCAACTGCCTAGAGCTCACTGCTCAATAAGAAGTCACACTAACTTACAATGAGGATTATGAAAATCCAATAATCTGTACTGCTTTACAATAGCATCTTCAATGCCAAATTTAGTACCGGTTCTTGCTCTGTTCATTACATATACCCTTGACCTACAATTCGCACATTATGTCTGCCCTATAATTTATTTTATGTTTCCTATCCATATCCTACAAATGTCTACAATGATCTCTTTTATATACAAGAGTCATTTTACAATTTGCCATGTTGGCTTACAATAATAAACAAAATATTACATATCAAAAATCCTATCGGCCTCAGTGCCAGTATACATGTTCTTTTCTGTGCTGGTGTACATCTTCTGTACTGGTGCTGGTGTAGATTGATCTTGCTGATGCCGGTGCACTGTCTTGTTTGAGTAATGCTTTGTCAGTATAATGTCTTGCCGGTGCCATAGGATTGCAAGGTTGCCATCAATGACAAAAACTTCAATCACACACAATGTCTCATTGGAGTGTCCATATGCCAACAATCTCCCCCTTTAGCATTGATGGCAACACTCATGAGAAATTTCAAAAAGATATCCAAAAATGTGTAGTCCAAAAATGTTACCAAAAATGTGAGAGCTCCCCCTGAGCATGTGATCCCTATGCTTTGAATTTTCTCATCCTACTACTCCCCCTTTGGCATCAATGATAAAGGTTAGTAGATTTTGTAGTTGTACCGATTCATAAGCTCAACCTTGTAGTTGGGTAGTTATTATCTAAAGAATATCTCCCAAAATTAAGTTTATGCCATCCATAAACTTCTTGCTCTCCTTTATTACTATCTCAGTTTTGTATACTGTACCGGTGAGATGCTGCAAGTGCTCTGTCGGTGTTTTGCTACCTTGTGTTAGTGCCTCTGAGATTTCCTTCCGCACAAATAAAGTTGTAATCATATGCAGAGGTTTTGATCGATCATCGGTGATTGAATTGGGTTTGTATAGGAGGTTTAAGACCTTTGGAATTGAGATTAACTAGAACTGTACTCAAGCATAGGAGATGTTATTCTTGTAGCTCATACTTATTTCTGGATTGTAGTCAGGATTTCTTTTGTAGTCAATGAGGCTCCTTTTGTGATGAGCAATGCACTATAGGTTGTTGGCCTTCCTGCATGTGTAGGCCCCTTATTGTAATCATATACTTACTGCAAAAGTTTTATCTGACTACGAGTAGGCTTCCCACTGTGGCCACATACAAATATTGGTGTATGATTTATGTTTGTGCTTGATATATTTTCTATTCCAGTATTTGGTTTATGCATTCCGATAAAAGGTTTGTTTGCTTAAAGTTTCATAATCTGTTAACAACTGATTCACCCCCCCTCTCAGTTGTTCACTAGTTATCCTAATAATTGGTATCAGAGCTTGGTCCTCTCTGTAGAAGTTTAACCGATTGAGGAAGATCCTATGGTGACTAATCATTCAACTTCAATTGCTACCATAAGGACAGCCCTAGGCTTGAAGGAACAAATTACACAGTATGGAAGCATCAGATGGAGACTCATTTGAGATTTCTTAGCAAGAAGATTTGGGAGATCACTGAGAAGGCGTATATTCCTTATGATTCGATATCTAGAAACCCTCCTCTGACGGACTTGGATAAGAACATTCAAAATGACTATAGAGATAGAGAATCCCTTTTGAGTGCCCTTTCAAATTAGTAGGTAATGGGATTAACGAACAAATCATTTGCAAAATCTATATGGGATAAGTTGGAGACTCTGAATGAAGGTGACCCTACTATTAAAATTGCTAATCTTGATGGTTACCGGGTAAGGTATGAAAACATGAGAATTGAGAAAGATGAAAGAACTACTGCCTTTATCGAAAGAGTCAATGAAATTGTTTTGGGAATTCAATGTTGTGGTGGATCTCTAAGCGAAGATGAGATTGTTTCTAAAGTATTGAGAGATTTACCATCTGCTTAAAAGATGAAGGCTACTGCAATTAATGAGATGAGAACAATTTCTAACACTTTTGTTAATAGGGTACTTTGGTTGGAAACTTGGAAAGATATCTACTTTTGAGCTTGAAGAATTTGGTCCTCAAGGAGTTGAAAAGATAGATTTTGCATTCAAGGCATCTACATCATCAACCGACAAGAGTGATTGGAAAGAATTATATGCAAAGGAACTGGAGGATATGAGGAAACAAGATGAAGAGCTTGAATAACTTGAAGCCCTATTTTCTAGAAGAGTACCTAAAGGTCCAACGGGAAGTAAGTACGAAGGAAAATCACCTTTCAAATATTTTGCATGTAATAAGATAGAACATTTTGCATCTAGATGTCCTAAGAAGATTTCAAGATTTGAGGAGCAAGATAGAAGATCTTTTAAGCCTAACCATGAATATCAAAACAAGCATAAGTACAGGAGGAACAAAGACAAATCATGCTACTATGCTGATGAGGAAGGTATAATTGATGATTTTGATGATCAACTGACAAAAGAATCAACTAGTGGATCCAGCAATGGAAAGGAATGGATATTCTTAGCTATCAAGGAAGATACTCTGGAACCTGTCATTGATAATGAAGAGAAGGACCTTTCTACTAAAGTTGAAGAAAAAGATGAATGGGTAATAGGCAGTGGATATCCACATCATATGACTAGAGATAAAAGGAAGTTTATATCTTTGCAAGAATTTGATGGTGGTCTACTCAGATTTGGAGATGATAAAGCATGCATGATTAGAGGAAGAGGAACTATATTATTGAATGGTAAGAATAACATTGATAATGTTTATTATGTTGAAGGTTTAAGGCATAATATTTTGAGTGTAGGATAGTTGGTGGATAAGGGATTTCAATTACAGTTCAAGAAAAAATACAAAATCATCAATAGATCTGGATTGGAGATTGCAACCAGTACTCAGACTAGAGGTAATATATTTCATTTGAACTCTAGTGAGAAGACATGTTTGATTGCACATATTGATGAGAGTTGGCTATGGCATAAGAGGTTGTGTCATATGAATTTTGATTTCATTGTAAAGATCAGTTCAACCAAGGAAGTTAGAGATATAACTAGGATTGTGAAGCCTCATAATCCAGTATGTAAGGAATGTCAAATGGTAAAACAACTCAGAACTTGTTTTAAGAGTATAAAAGATAAATCTAATTATGTTCTTGATCTTGTTTATATTGATTTATGTTGTCCTTCTAGAATAAGAAGTTTTCAGGGTGATAAATATTTCATGCTAATCATTGATGACTATTCTAGAATGATGTGGGTTACTTTTCTAAGGGAGAAATTTGAAGCCTTTGAAAAATTCAAGAACTTTAAATCTTTGGTTGAGACAGAGATAGTATTCAAGATCAAATGCTTAAGATCTAATCAGGGTAGTGAATTCACATCTGATGAATTTAACAGTTATTGTGAGAAACATGCGATAAGGAGATAGTTGTCTGCACCCCAGACACCTCAGCAGAATGATGTTGTGGAAAGAAAAAATAGAACTATCCTAGATGAAGCTATATGTATGATGATGAAAGATAATTTTCCACATATCAATTGGAGAGAAGTTATGAGCATAACAATGTACACATTCAATAGAGTTCATATCAAAGGAGACACCAGTAAGACACCTTAGAGTTATGGTTTGGTCATACACCTACAGTTAAGTATTTTAGAATCTTTGGTAGTAAATGCTATATAAAAAGAGATGATTCCATTGGAAATTTTGATCCTATATGTGATGAAAGAAAATTTATCAGTTATTCAAATGAAAGCAAATCATATAGATGTTAGACAAAAATATTGTAGAGAATTGTGGAAAGTGCTAATGTCAAGGCGGATGAGAAGTATAGAGGTCAAATTAAAACTTATGAGAGAGAATTGGAAGTAGAAATGATCATAACTAAACTGGTAACACCTGTACTAGAATATAATATTGAACCAGTTACTCCGGCAGTATAAGAAAATTCAATAGTAACTGAAGATCATAGCAGAGAAACAAAAAGTTAGAAGACTCCTAGGTATGTAAGGTGGAATCATTCAGAAAATCAAATCATTGGAGACAAGAGAAAAGGAGTGATGACAAGAAGAAGGTTGGCAGCTAAAGAAGTATGTTTAATTTCTCAAATTGAACTAGCATTCATAGATGAAGCATGTAAGGATGAATGTTGGATGAAAGCTATGGAAGAGGAATTGGATCAGATTGAAAAGAACAACACGTGGACTTTAGTTCCACGACCTAAAAATAAGAATGTTATTGGAACTAAATGGATTATTAGGAATAAATTGAATGAAGATGGATAAGTTTTGGGGAACGAGGATAGATTGGTATGTAAAGGATATTATCAGAAGGAAGGATTTGATTATAATGAAACTTTTTCTCTAGTAGCTAGGATTGAAGCTGTGAGATTATTTCTTTCTTATGTTGCCAATAAGAAATACAAGGTTTATCAAATGGATGGTAACTATGCATTTCTAAATAAAGATTTTGAAGAGGAAGTCTGCATTGAGCAACCTGGTGGATTTTCTCTTTTAGATGTCAATAACATGGTTTGCAAGTTGAGGAAAGATTTATATGGATTGAAGCAAGCACCTAGACCTTGGTATGCTATATTGGATAAATATCTTTTGAAGCATGGTTTCACTAAAGGTAATGTTGACAATAACTTATATTATAAGATCACTAATGATGACATATTGATTATAGAGGTCTTTGTGGATGATATCATTTTTGGAGGTGAGGAAAACTTATGTATAGAATTCTCTGATAATATGAAGAATGAATTTGAGATGTCTAGGATTGGAGAAATGAGATTTTTCTTAGGTTTGCAGATTAATCAAACTGATAAAGGTATTTTCATCTGTCTAACTAAGTATGCTAGAGAGTTGTTGAAGAAATTAGGTATAGAAAATTCTTAACCAATTGGTACTTGTATGGTTATGAGTGAGAAATTGACAAAGAAAGATGTATCAGCTCCAGTAAATCCTACAAGGTATAAATCTATGATTGGAGGTTTGTTATATTTGACTCAGACTAGAACGGATATAATGAATGTTGTTTGTAATGTATCAAGATATGAGAGTGACCCAAGAGAGATTCATGAGAGTATAATGAAAAGGATTTTCAGATATTTACAAGGAACAACTGAATATGGTTTATTGTATCCTAAAGATGAAAACTTTACACTATGTGGATAAATAGATCCAGATTGGGCTAGAGATATAGATGACCAGAAAAGCACATCTGGTGGAGCTTTCTTTCTTGGAAAGAAACTTGTTTCATGGATCAACAAGAAACAGTCATGTACTTCTTTATCTACTGTTGAAGCTTACTATGTTGTTGTTGCTACTAGCTATACACAAGTTCTATAGATGAAGCAAATGTTGAAGGATATAAGGGTAGATTGCAATGAACCATTAGTTATTCACTATGATAACTTGGTTGCTATTGACATATCAAAGAATCTGATATTTCATTGTAAGACAAAACAAATATCAATGAAGTATAACTTTTTGAAGGAAAATGTGGAAGTAAATGAAGTCGGACTGGTTTATGTGAACACTTAAGAGCAGATTCTAGATATCTTCACTAAACCTTTTGCCAAGGAATCATTTGAGTACTTTAGAGATAGATTGGGGGTCTTTGCCCCTCCAATTGAGACTTGAGTGATGCAGATTGGCATCAGTCCGGTATGCATTATCAGAACCATCATTCATTCCAGATTGATGAGTTAATGCTACTACTCAAGGGGAGTAGTCAGTTGTGTGTTGACTTGATGATGATTCTAATGAATGACCTTATATGTTGTTATTGATGGAACATGTACACACATATGTTCACATTGTCTACCGATATTACTTCTAAAGTTACTTGTATTGCAACCGACATTGGAAGTTTAGTTTTGGATGGTTTAGAGAGTGTCAAACTGGTACATGTAGACAACCGATATATGTAGGAGTGACTTGACACCAACTTGAAGATTTAGTAGATACCATCAAAGAAGCAGTGAAGGACAATCAATTTACATGTTGAAATGGTTAACTCTAACTGGTATCAGTGTTCCAACCAATATTCATTGATTGTATGATGAGTTATCATCGGTCGTGATGAGTTACCCTAACTGATAAATTTTGGTGGTATAATTTGTGATGAGTTATGTTTGATTGTCTAGATATACTACACCTAGGAAATTGTGCTATAATTTCTAAGCAGACATGAAATCTAAATGTCTATATAATGACATTATGATGAACTTTTTGATGATATGATATGAGATGATTTGATGCGAAGATAAAAGTGTTAATTTATTGAAGGCATTGCAGAATATGTTGGTGATGTGTAGTTTTGAGTGCGCAAAAGAGGATCTATTCGAGAAAGTTGTGCTACTTCTAGATCACACCACCTATTGTTTTCTAATCACTACAACAGTCAAATCCCCTAAACGGGTAAGCTCTAACAAGATTCATTGTACAAATCCTTTAACAAGGTGATCCATTAGTTTAGATTATGAAATCCTCTACCGAGGTTACTCCTAACAAGGTACCACCTTTAACAGGGTATAGCTCCTTACAAAGCTTTGGGATCTTTACAAGGATTTTCTTCTAGCAGAGCACTTTTGTAGACCTTAACCAGTCGGTTACCTATTACTGCAGATAGTTAACTTGTGAGTCCCATATCACCGTGGTTTTTCCCATTTGGATTTTCCATGTATAAACACTTGTGTTATGGTGTATTTTTTACTTATGTGGATGATTTCGTATCATTTTGGATTGCATGCATAGTGTTGAGTAAACTTTTTAAGTATAACTACCAGTCAATGTTTAAAGTAGTATTATTTTTGGTGTCACTGATTCACCCCCCCCCCTGCTCTCAATGCTTTATACTCAATTTGTATCAGAGCTTAACTTCCTTAAGGCTTAGAAGGAAAGCCTAAAGCCACCATGGGGGATATGAGCTACTTTGAGATGGCTAGAGTGCTTGAAGCTACTAAGGATGAGCTTGAAACCCTAAGGGTCAGATTTAAAGCTTCACAAGTCAAAAGGAGAGAGTTGACTGAACAACTATTGGAAATATTTGATAATAGTTCTTCAAATGAAGCTAACATTGATGAATTTGCTAAAGAAGTTGAAAAACTGAATAGTGAAAAGCTAAATCCAAGAAGAGAGTTGGAATCCCTAACTATCTGCATGAGTCAAGAGCTAGAAGCTAGAAGGGCAGTTGAAGACCTTGTCAAAGAAAAAGATCAAGAGATTGCTAAGATCGGATAAGAGAATGCAACTTTGCATGAGCATTGGCATGCAGAAAAAGAAGAAAAGGAGGCTTTGTAGCTAGATATTGAAATGGCATCATCCCTAAGAGAGACATTTACAAAACACAATGAAGACCTTACAAGAGAACTCACTGAGGCTAATGGAAAGCTAGAAAAGTTCAATAAAAGTTCTACCATGTTGGATGAGCAGATCCACTCACTAAGGATGAAAGGTGATACATCTGGAGTAGATTTTAATACATCTGAGAAAGGAGAGTCTACTATTACAAAGAGCAACATTCACAAGGACAAAACTGCTCCTAAGGCTAACAAGCCTACTGGTAAGAAATTTTTTAAACCTATTTTCTTTGTCTGTCATAAACTTGGATATACTGTAAATGTGTGTAGAAATAGATCTAGTGAGAATACATGCTACAATGCAAATACTAGGTATGTATCTAATAGATTTGAGGGTCATTGTTTTACATGCAAAATGTATGGACATAGATCAATTGAATGCAGATATGGAGCAAATAATCTAGCACCTCACATGAATCCAAGACCTAATGGTAATTGGAGGAGAACCTATGATACCCAGGGTAACATGAACTAGTAGAGACCCTATGTCAACTGGTTTAGTCCATTTGAGATGGAAAAGGTAACTAATGTGATTTGTACCAATTGTAATAATTATGCTCATGTGGCTATGAATAGTAGAAGGAGAACTAGAAGAGGCAATGTAGGACCTTGGAAACCATCTAGAATGGCATGTTATTATTGTCATAAACTGGGACACATGGTGAAGTTCTGTATATCTAGAAAGTACAAACTGGTTAATCATTCTAAAGATCAAAAAGGTAAGGAGAAGGTAAATATTGAGGAAACCAGAGAAGAGATGAACTGAATCTAGAAAAAGAAGAGTGATGATATACCTGTAGTAGAACCTAATCCTTCACCCAATGTGGAGAATCCTACACCAGTGAATTGAACCTTTCAACATAGCTAATGGGAGCATAGTTATAAATCTACTTCTAGACCCCTCGAAAGATGAGTCGTAAGAGAGCTTGCATTTTTAAGTTGATATGTGTTAAATCTTGATATCTTTTGTCAATCGGTTTTTGAAAGTTCATCAACTAGTTTTACACCTGTTAAAATTGTATGCATCGTTAAGCCATGTATTAGGGTTTGTAACCCTAGTGGTCGAGCATTTAATGCAGTAGGTAAAAAGGATAAAAGAAAGTTTTACTATGTTATTTTTACCCTAAATGCATTCGAAAGAGAATTCTTGAGCACTTGTAGAGTGAAGAGAGATTTGCTAGCTAGTCTTAGTCGAATTTGTGTTATGATTTGTGTGATTGAAGCTGATTCAAAGATTAATAAAGGTGGAACTGGTGTGTATTAGAGTAATCAACCAGTAACGGAGGCAGCACGTGAGAGTTAAGGTATTTCTTTGTAAATACCTTTTCGAATCAAGTATATCTGAATGGCTTTATCATCTAAGCAAGTAGAGAGACTAATGATCACATCAGAACCTATGGAGGTTGTGGAATCGAAATGAATAGTGTCTTACAATGCTTTATCTCAAGTTCCTGATGGTGTCACTATAAAAGGTGATTTGTCTAGATATATTGATTGTAAAATCAAAGATTTACGATCATTGTCAATTTATTCTCAATTTAAATCCCTTTGCGATAAGAGCGAAAAGATTCAACCCGAGTATATTAGGATTTATGAGAAGGGTTTTCATAATGCAGCTTATTTTCTTGAGTATTTTTAAGAGGAACACATAAGAATCATTCTTAGTCGTGTTCATGGTGAAAACATGTATCTAAAAAGAACACACACTATAACCAAGGAAACTATCCAAGTTGTAACTGGTTTTTGGTTAACTGGTGAAGTTCCCAAGTTGAGGCAAATTTTTAAAGAGACTATAACCACTTTAACCTCATCTACCTCTGATGGGCATGCATTTTTTGTTAATAACATTAAGGATCCAGCGGTTAAACTGGCTACTATGGTTATAGGCTACATGATATTATATTCCAGTAGAATAAACAACGTGCCATCTACAGTAGTGTATACAGCCTATAAGATGTTGAGAATGTTGATTATGACCTATGTGAGGCTATAAGGAGTCAATTGATGTTGAATCTATAGTCAATCGAGAAGGATAGAAATCATAAGTTCAAATTTGTTTAGTTATTGATTGGTTTATTCTTTTACTTTCATAATTTCCTATCGGGAATTGGTGACATTGAATGGTCTAAAGACCTACCAGTAACTACTTAGATCAAGAACAACATTAAGGCTGTTAAGAATACTTTCTCTTCTGCAATGAAAAAATATTTCAATGAATTTCAAAAGAAAATGAGTATGAGGGTAAGCCTACCTGAGGATGTGGTGAAAAACTTTGCTAAGAACATCATTTTCACAGTCACCACTGATTTCTGTCTGATGGAAGCTATTGAACCTAGAGAAGATGAAATGGAAGACATGAGCTATGAAGTCAATTATGAATTACTGATTGGTTATGCAAATAACCTGTTGGCATCTCCAGTGGACAAGAAGAAGAAAAGACTGGATACTTTTAAGGAGCAAATTGCAAAAGGTGAAACCACTAGTGCTCCAACCAGTAGTGGTAAAGGGAAGAAGAAGAAGGTTGAGAAAGTGCCTTCAGTGTCAAAAAGTACTAGAGTGACATGAAGTATCCAATTTAAAAAGAAACCGACACCAAAGGTGTACATAAAGAAGTAGATTGCAACAAAGAAGAGAGGTCGGCAACTGATTCTTCAAGAAGAATCTAATGATACTAACATTGAGGAGGAACCAAAGAAGGTAATGGTAATTAGCAAGGAGTCCAAACCAGTTGAAGCCACCTCTCAACAAAATATCCCCATTAAAGATTTGTCTTATAAGCCTATGACTAACTTTGAGAGAATGGTAAAGACATTAGGAAGGAATAGATTTGAAAATGTTAAAGAATATTTTAATTCATTTAATGAAAATCAAAAGGAACAAATTGTTCAACAGGTAATCAGCTACTTATGTCAATACAATCGACTACCTGAAGATCTTAAGAAGGATATTTTTGATTCTTTATATTCTATTCTTTTGAAGAAATGGGAAGAAGCTATAAAGAAAGATAAAGAAATTATTAATAATGTGTTTATTCAATATTTTCTTGACTTGTCTAAAGATGAATTAGCAGCATTGCTTGATAATTATAAAGGACAATTTCATTTTAAGACAAGAAGATTGATATTAATGAATAAAAAGGTGTAATATGTTGAGGTAGGAACTCATCAGATAGCCAGAAATATTCAACGGATGCATGAGCATTCAAAGACTCATTATGATGATCAAACAGAGACTAGAGGAAAACCGGAGTCAGTTGAAGAAGAAATTGTTTCATCAGAGATTGATAAGAAACAGGGTGACACTACTTCCCAATCGGTTTTCTTTGTTGATGACATACAAGATACCATTGATTTATTTGAGAACATTATTGAACCAGACATGCTACCACTAGTAAATACTAATTCACGGGTTAACACAGTGGATATACTGGCAACTCAACCAAGTGTGGATATTTCATAGGCTACCTAGGAGAAACCTATAGAAAGAGTTGCAGAGAAGTCCTATGAACAAGAGAAGGAGAAAGAACAAGAGGAAGAGAAAAATGAGAAGGAGAAATCTGCTGAACCTGAAAAGGGATTAGTCAAGCAGCAGAATTATGATGATGATGACTCATTTGGCATCCAAAGGCCTATAGATGTTGACAAAATGAGTGCATCAGAATTGTTGGAGTTTGCAATTGTGATGCAATCTAGAGCACAAAAGAAGAGGCTTAAGGAACAAAGGAAGGAAGCAGAAACCATCCCAACTGTTGTGGAGATTTTGTCAAGTCTTCTATCAGAAACTGCTATAGGGAGTTTTTCAACTCCTATTGTAAGCTTGGCTAGCTAGTTGTTGATGCTTTTGACCAACTCAAGTCCCTTGAGGAAGCAACTTAAACTATGGATGATAAAAAATACAAGAAGGAAAGAGGAGAACAAATAATGAAAGATATTGATATAGGGAAGATTGTTTTATCCCTGAACAAAGATCTTTTTAGAAAAACTATTGAGACAGGAGGCATAATTTTAGCCTACACATCTAATGTTTCATTTTTCTATGTTGATATAGTTAAGAAGCGAACAAACACATAAATGGAACTGGCAAAGATATGTAATGCCTACATGCCTTTACAAGACTTGGTCTTAGCTTTTGGAAAATCTATGGATGATTTGTAAAGTCAGTTAGATGTCTATGATTTAGAATAGGAAAAGAGACTCTGATCACTGAAGGAGTTAAAGAACTTTTTGAGACCGAACATGGAAATCTTACAAGGAGTTTACAAGGATGCAGAAGCAGGTTTGGTGACTCCAAAGATGAGGACAATTGATGCAATGGAAGAATTTTTTGCACAGATTATGACAACCATTGAGATTTCTGACACTTTACTAGAAACATGAGTAAATTATTTTTCTCAAATGAAGATTACTTTCAGTGACATTTTCTTGGAAATTGAAGTGAACACTCCTTAATACAGTATTTTTAAGTTTTGGTATAAATAAACTTTTGATGCAAATTTTACTATATATATGTATTTTACTTTTCAATTTGGCATTGTTGTCAAAGGGGGAGTAGAAATATGTATGTGTTGTGAAATTTTTGTATGTATTGTTAAGGGAGAGTAGAAATATATGTGTACAATTTTTGTAAGCACACTTAGTTATTAAGTTGTTAAATTTTCCAAGTGTTGCCATCAATGCCAAAGGGGGAGATTGTTGGCTTGATGATGATTGTAATGAATGACTTCATATGTTGTCATTGATGGAACATGTACACACACATATGTTCACATTGTCTACTAGTATTACTTCTAAAATTACTTGTATTGCAACCGGTATAGGAAGTTTAGTTTTTGATGGTTTAGAGAGTCTCAAACTGATACATGTAGACAAACAATATATGCAAGAATGACTTGACACCAATGTGAAGATTCAATGGAGACCACCAAAGAAGCAATGAAGGACAATCAGTTTACATGTTCAAATGGTTAACTCTAACTGGTATCGGTGTTCTAACTGATATTCATTGATTATGTGATGAGTTACCCTAACCGACAAATTTTGGTGATATAATTTGTGATGAGTTATGTTTGATTGTCCCAATACACTGCGCCTAGGAAATTGTGATATAATTTCTAAGCCGACATGAAATCTAAATGTGTATATAATGACATTATGATGAAATTTTTGATGATATGATATGAGATGATTTGATGCAAAGATAGAAGTGTTAAGTTATTGAAGGCGTTGCAGAATATGTTGGTGATGTGTAGTTTTGAGTGTGCAGAAGAGGATCTATTCAAGAAAGTTGTGCTACTTCTAGATCACACCACCTATTGTTTTCTAATCACTACAACAGTCAAATCCCCTAACCGGGTAAGCTCTAAAAGGATTCATTGTACAAATCCTTTAACAAGGTGATCCATTAGTTTGGATTATGAAATCCTCTACCGAGGTTGCTCCTAACAAGGTACTACCTTTAACAGGGTATAGCTCCTTATAGAGCTTTGGGATCTTTAACAAGATTCACTCCTAGTAG
The DNA here is from genome assembly GCF_030272615.1 of Cryptomeria japonica. Taxonomy (NCBI): domain Eukaryota; kingdom Viridiplantae; phylum Streptophyta; class Pinopsida; order Cupressales; family Cupressaceae; genus Cryptomeria; species Cryptomeria japonica. The sequence goes on from NC_081408.1 coordinate 108,240,853, forward strand.
AGAACTTTTGTATACCTTAACCGATCAGTTACCTATTATTGCAGATAGTTAACTTGTGAGTCCCATCTCATAGTGTTTTTCCCATTTGGGTTTTCTACGTATAAACACTTGTGTTATGGTAGATGTTTTACATATTGTGAATGCTTTAATATCAATTTGGATTGCATGCATAGTGTTCAGTAAACTTGTTAAGTATATCTACCAGTAAGTGTTTAAAGTAGTATTATGTGGTTCAGAGGTTTTATGATTTTTCTTTGATGTTTATGTCAAATTTCTAGCATTGATGTCAAAGGGGGAGAGATATATATGTAAAACAGAGCTTAACAAAGACATTAGTCACAGGAGGAATTTGGTCTACGGTTTGGTTATTTGGTTCAAAAATTCATTGATATATCACTTGATTAGATGTCTTCCATTGGGGGACACTTGTTTGGTACTTCTTGGCACTTGGATGTTTTTAACATCTAGTGTTTCCATCAATGCCAAAGGGGGAGATTGTTGGAAATTTGGAGGAATTGATCATGTGTTGCATTGATGCTCTTCATTGATGTCAACACTAGCTTCTTTAGTTATCTATCAGGTTCTGGTAGAGTGGTTGGACTTTGATGATGATCACGAGATTTGTCTCTGGTATATTCTGATTGGTGGAATTGGTTTGGATCAGTCATTCATGTTATTCAGATGCGTGTCACATTCAGTTGGTTTAGGATTTTGTGATCTGGAAGCTATCATATGTTCTAGTAAGCCTTTTGGTTATGGGTAAGGGTTCTATCGATAGAGCTTCATTGAAGATCTTTTGATGGAGTTGATAAGTGGTGTTGGTACAGCTTCTAGAAGGTTTTTTAGGATGTTGATGGTTATCGTGTTCATGTTCTAGTTAATTCATGGTATTTCATTTTGTTTATGGCGACCTATTTTAGGTTCGGTCTTATCCTACTAGGTTATGGACCGGTTTATGTAACATGTTAGTGGATGCTCCTGATGTGTTACCAGTTGGATTTATTGTTTAGTTAATGTTGTTTCGATCTTAGGCTGACATAGATTATCATTGGTTTGTGGGTTTATGTAATGGATTTATTGTATTATCTTTTAGGTGGCCGACCTAATTTTTTAGGTCCCAGGTTGGTAAAAATATGATGTAAGATCTCTTTGTAGATCATGGTCTGGGATTATGGTTATGGGATTATCTGTGTGCAAATAAAGTTGTAATCATATGCAAAGGTTTTGGTCGATCATAGGTGATCGAATTGGGTTTGTGTAAGAGGTTTAAGATCTCCGACATTGAGCTTAACTAGAACTGTACTCAGACATAGGAGATGATACTCTTGCAGTTCATTCTTATTTTCAAATTGTAGTCTGGATTTCTTTTGTAGTCAGTTAGGGTCCTTTTGTGATGAGTAGTGCATTGTAGGTTGTTGGTCTTCCTACATGTGCAAGCCCCTTATTGTAATTACATAATTACTATGTAAAAGTATCATCTAACTATGGTAGGCTTGCCACCATGGTTTTTCCCTTTACCGGGTTTTCCATGTACAAATCTTGCTGTTATATGTTATGGATGCATGGTAATTGGTTTATGATTTATGTTTGTACTTAATTGATATATCTGTTATTCTAGTATTTGGTTTATGCATTTCGATAAAAGGTTTTGCATGCTTAAAGTTTCATAATCTATTAGCAACTAATTCACCCCCCCTCGGTTATTCACTGGTTATGCTAACAGTTTTAACCTGCTCAAATGCAATTTCTCAAAACACAGATGTCATTTCATTGATAATGATGCAATTCTCAGTTGTAAATGCAAATACAATTTTTCCCTACATAGACGCATTTTCTCACTATTGATAATTGTGGAATTCACAGACATGGTAATATGCTACATATATGTTATTTTAGAACACAGATACATTTTAACCCTTTTATGCAATATTCTTTGAGTTTTTGAAGAATCAAATACACCATTTTGTCCAACATCGATGTGACTTTTGAACACAAATGTAGTTTTATTTGACACAAGCACATTTTTTGATGTTTTGGTATCTTTTCAATTTGTGGAACATAAACACAATACTATCCTACATAGATGCATTTTCTCAGCACAGACATGGTTTAAACTAACACATGCATTTCTAGTAAAATTTAATAATCTATCCCAAATTTTTCAATTATTGTGTGTGACCATACCTTCATGTGAAATGTCTTGTGGTAAGAAAACACGACAAACAATGAAGACACAATGGCTAAAGGTGTTTTGTCCAAGTTTGATTGTAATGTGTATGTTCAAAATATTTCCACTGGTATAGCACAAATTGAAGACACTTGAAAACATGTACAACCTAGGCTGGAAAGAGAAACCATTCAATGGGGGCCCCACAATATATAAATATCTCAAACAAGTGGACAACTAAAGATTTTGGTAGCACTGGGTCCCCCACCTTGACACTCACTTCTTGGGCATACCAAATTCTCTTACCTTGAAGATATAAAGATAATCAAGTAATTTTTGTCTCATCCTGAGTGGGTACATGAGGCATATCTATGGGGTATGATCTACACACCCTAAATCATCAAATGTGGGGATTTTTGGTGTCTAAAACAAAAGCTTTATAGTGGGGGAACTCCAATGGTCCTTGGTGTCTACCCATGTAGCAGTGGCTCATTTAATAACCCATTCCCAGTCCTTAGAAAGGATTTTTCTGCATCATACACAAGTGTCGATACTGAGGGAAAATCGTTGATGTGGATACATGTCACCAAGTCATCGTGATTTTATCCTAACATATTAATTTATATAGCGGACTGAAGAAGTGTCACTTGGGTCGGTCCCTCTCACTTGGCCATATGGGCTACTCAGGAGACATGCCCTTCTACCTAAACAAATAAAGTAATAACAATTTCTCTTAAACTCAAGGTCAATCGGAAGGCGATGGGAAAAAATAATTTTGTTATCACTTTAGGGTTAAACATAAAGTGTATCGAAGGAACCAATCACTTCAAACAAGTTCCTTAACCCCAAAATGAAAAAGATGTGACCCTAATTAGACTAATAATTAAATTCCAAAGACACACCTAAATTACCACTGCAACAAATGATTAGTAGTTTTGAATTATTACTCCCACCTTCAAGCACACTTATTAGGTTAATTTTAGATAATCCAAATCAAAATGTGAAAAAGGGGTCTTTGACAATACATTTTTGCTTTTGAACAAGTGCACCACTTTGTTAGTACAAGCAAGGAGTTAGGGCAAAACCAGATTTGAAAACCCTAAATGAAAAAAAGACCAAAACTGAAAATTGAAAATGCAGATAATGAAAACGCGTTCATACCTTCCACAAATGTGGAAATAACAAACATAGACACGAAAATAAGAAAAACGTACAAATTTCAAATTTTTGAAAACACAGATGCGAATATCAAATAGAAACGTGACAATAACAATCACAAACATGACTATCCAATACAAATGCGGCAAGGAGGTCATATATGCAATATGAAGGTGCACAGAATCAGGACAGTAGCTTGCAGTCACAAAAATAACTAATGTAGATGCAAAAAGACCTAAAGCCTACAAAATAAAAAATTGAACAGAATCACAAACATGAAAAGATCATCTATAAACGCGATTTTTTCTTGTAATTGTCACTTATCTAACCTGCATCTTAATAAAAGGACTCAATCTACAAATAAATGTTAGAAACTAAGGGATAAGAGTCCCATCAGGCATGCCAAAATATGTGCAGTGAAAAATGATGATGACAAACTATTACAAAACCACAAAAGATTCAACCACAACAAAACTCTAGTTCTACAATAAAGCATTCACCATACACCAATAAAGAAACCTAAGAACATGAAAATGAATAAATGAAATAATAATACCATTCACATGCCAAGTAGGGTTTGATCTCCATTGTCTGCTATCTCCATTGATCTTATTTGATATATTTACTCTCAAATTTTGTATGTACACAAAAGCTCAACAAAGAATGAATTGTGGTTGTGAAGTCACTTGATTGCCTGAAGGCTTGATAGACACAATAGGATGATGATTAAAAGAATAAAAGAATCCTCTTATATAGAAAACACTTTAGAAAATGGAGGGATAAGATTAAGAGGTGAAAGGATAAATGGTTGGCTAGGATTAAAGATTAGGTAGGAAAATAATAAAAAATGAAGGGGGTAGGTAGAATAATTAAGAGTTAAATGGCATGTGTCATGGAGGGAAAAAGATAATGAATTAATTAAAAATATATAAAATTTATTTAATTAATAGAAGAAGTGGGACCAATTTAATAAATAAAATGTTTACTTTATTTAGGGAAAGGATAATTTAAATAAATTAAAAATAGGGAATGGTTAGAAAAGGTTAATGAATTAATTAATTAAATAAATATCTATTTAATTAATAAAAGGCTTAGAACAAAATAATTAAATAAATAAAATATTTATTTAATTAGGACAAGATAATTTTAGGTGTCTACAATGGGTTTTATAATGTAATAAATTATCTATTAAAAATGGGGGTAATTGTGTCCATATATAGCGAAAATAAAAATTAAAAGTTTGAAGACAATATTAGTAACCTAAAAGATATTTAAATTAATTATTTAGTTTATCCTACCTATTTTGATAATTTTTTGAATGATTAGAGGTTTCTTTTGGTTTAGTAGATGGGGCATTCATTTATGTTAATGTTGTGATAGCTTATTTGTCTCTTTAGAATTTATTTTAGTTTTTGTAAAAGGATGATGTCTAGTTTCTATATTTCTAAGAAAGTTTTGACTATCTTTTTGATATATTTATGGTCAAGCTTGAGTCCAATAAAGGATTATTTGATCATCTTGAAGACTAACATCAAATATACAACACAAATATCTCATAAAAAACAACAGATTCTTATTTATTTGATCTTAATGATTAAGACCATGATTACAACTTTGCACTTCTTACATAATGGGCTCTCTTACATGCTAGGTCATAGCCATTTCAATATACTTACTATGATAATTCAAACATGGATTATACTAAAATATAGCCTCATATTTACATTCTAGTATAATTACCTCCATTATTCTATATTAGTATTTTCCTTTGGACCACACTGCTTCATACCCTTGTTCTCTACTCATAATTTTTATCTAACATCTCATAGTCTCATGTTGCTTCTCTTCCACCTCTTAACTTCTTCCCTTACATCTTCACATGCATTTTTTTGATCAAAAACACAATATATGTAGAATCCACAATTTTTTTTCAAAGATCTATGTTGGGGACAAGATGGAACAAAACTCAAAACTCCATGTAAATATTAGGAAATTTATAACCACATATATGTGTGTGTGTAGTCAAAATCCATGTGGAAGAGAATAGAGAGGGAAAAAGACAACCTTTAAGAGCATCCATGCTTGATGTATTACACAACAATAAAACAATAGAATACATCTTCAAAGCCTCCATGAACACCTATAAAACATCAAGCATCTCCAATGCATTTTATGTTTGCCCAAGAATGAATCCACACATCCCATGCCATGCTTCACATATGCACTCCTGAGAAGAAGATCCATAACTCCAACAAGCCAATCTTAGACAACTCCCCTTGTGTTTTCTTTTATAAAAAGAATATCACACAAAACCACCAAGTGGTATAATATAAAACCATGTGACTTATACCATTAAATTAAAAAACTATTAACCCCTCATTTAATATTGGGTACTAAGTGTTCACTTTATTAATATTTCTCCAACTTTAAATTAAGTATATTTCCCATGTGAGACTCCACATTAAATATATTTTCCATTGTTACTTACAACACATAAAGTGGCCCCAATAATGTTAACTCCTAAGGATATGCATATCCCTAGGTCCCCCTAGATGCACCATACACATAATAATAAATTAAAAATCATACAAGGTGCACAACAACTAATTCCTAAGAGTAATATGTCATCAACTATAAATTAAAAAGCTTGTAAATTTAAGTGGTTATATCGAGTTGTATAATTTTATACGAAGATATAAATGGTTTATAGACTATATAAATTAATAAAAGGGACATGAAATCAAACTATGTGATCATCATGAAAATGATAATTTTAAACCTTGATAGACTATGTTTGAAGATGACGATAATAGACCATAGAATATGCCTTGCTTGATTTCCTTCTCTATAATAATGATCAAATTCATGTGAGGAAAAGTCACCCTTTTGTTGTATATGAGACAATAAATAAATAAATAATAATTTTAGAAAGAAATTAGCCTTATATGTTTAGGCACTAATGACCTACTTGTAGAGAAAATAAAATAAAAGAATAGATCTATATACTTTTAAAATAATAATTAAAAAAAAATAGTTCAACTATATACTTTTAGATCTACGAAACCCTATTTTTTGTTTCTAGAAAATGTTATTGGTGTGAATAGAAGTGGAGGTGATGATTTATTTTTTAATAACTTCAACAAGTTTGTAATTTGACACCAAATACTACTACACATTTGTGTTAATACATATCTCTTTCCAAAACTATTGTAGGTAGATCTATTTTAGATATAAATTTTTTAATTGAATCAAATTTAATATCACACAAAACCACCAAGTGGTATAACATAAAAATGTTTGACTTATACCATTAAATTAAAAAACTACTAACCCCTCATTTAATATTGGGTACTAAGTTTTCACTTTATTAATATTTCCCCAACTTTAAATTAAGTACTTTTCCTGCGTGAGACTCCACATTAAATATATTTTCCATTGTTACTTACAACACATAAAGTGGCCCCAATAATGTTAACTCCTAAGGATATGCATATCCCTAGGTCCCCCTAGATGCACCACACACATAATAATAAATTAAAAATCATACAAGGTGCACAACAACTAATTCCTATGAGTAATATGCCATCAACTATAAATTAAAAAACTTGTAAATTTAAGTGGTTATATTGAGTTGTATGATTTTATACGATGGTTTATCATCTATATAAATTAATAAAAGGGACATGAAATCAAACTATGTGATCATCATGAAAATGATAATTTTAAACCTTGATAGACTATGTTTGAAGATGATGACAATAGACCATAGAATATGGCTTGCTTGATTTCCTTCTCTATAATAATGATCGAATTCATATGAGGAAAAGTCACCCTTTTGTTGTATATGAGACAATAAATAAATAAATAAATAATAATTTTAGAAAGAAATTAGCCTTATATGTTTAGGCACTAATGACCTACTTGTAGAGAAAATAAAATAAAAGAATAGATCTATATACTTTTAAAATAATAATTAAAAAAAAATAGTTCAACTATATACTTTTAGATCTACGAAACCCTATTTTTTGTTTCTAAAAAATTTTATCGATGTGAATAGAAGTGGAGGTGATGATGTATTTTTTAATAACTTTAACAAGTTTGTAATTCGATGCCAAATACTACTACACATTTGTGTTAATACATATCTCTTTCCAAAACTATTGTAGGTAGATCTATCTTAGATATAAACTTTTTGGTTCAATCAAATTTAATATCACACAAAACCACTAAGTGGTATAAATGTGACTTGTACCATTAAATTAAAAAACTATTAACCCCTCATTTAATATTGGGTACTAAGTTTTCACTTTATTAATATTTCCCCAACTTTAAATTAAGTACATTTCCCATGTGTGTAATGCCCCGCCAGGAAACCCCGAAGGGATTAAGCCATAACACAAGAATAGAGTGCAAAATTTTATTTTTTTTAAAGTTACAACACATAAGATGCAACAAGATATCAAAGATTCAGATTACATAGCGGAAGACTTCAACTAACACCTAAAGAGTTTCCCAACGAGATTACTTAAATTTCACAATTCACTTAACTCACACAATTAAACCAATAAACTGAATATCTTAATAACGAGATAATTCATAATCAGGATAATTTCTTTCAGAAGATGGAAATATAAATCACAAGCAAGGATTCATCCATTAAGATCCATTCATAATTTCCATTCAAACTTTTCATTTAAATAAGCAAGCCATACAACTAATATTCTAACATACTAGAATTTCATCATAAACATATGAGATCTTTCCAAGCATATTTAAATTCCTTAACAACAACTGAGTATAATTCATTACTCTAAGTTACATTCTTTTCATATACCAACTTATTGCATTTTAAAAGACGATTGCATACTAGCATCTACGATAATCTCATCTAAAACACTTACGCATTCGATCAACATGGCATTCAATAAAGAACTGAAAATAAGCATTTAAAATTAAATCCATTTATCCACTTAACCATTCTAACATAAGTTAATCATACATGATAAAGCTGAATAAAGGAAACATAAGATAATTCATCACATAACACCATAATGATCTCAGAGTTCACCCCTAAAGGGCTACATCTCCGGGTCTGCTCAACTGCAAGACCCCCTCTGATAAATAATAAAGGTTAAGAATACAAGAGGTTACACCATTACAATCCGGCCATCAAGGTGAAATATAAACAATATACAAGCGACCGCACCGGTCAATTAATACATGAACGATCCTTGAAAGAACAGGATCTAGCTGAACATAATCAAAGCTAATACCAAGGTCTAAGAGAGTATCCACAACCTGAGCCATCACCACCCAAGGTCTAACATGAAACCGACACTCACAAGGGCAGAGACAAAAGGACGACTCACAAAGGTACTCCTAATAGGACAAACGACAACACACAAGCGAACGTAGGGACAAGTGTCATCACACAACCTGGTATGGATACCATGGCAAGTCTTCATAGGTCCCGGCCCCATACACTGGGTCACCCTGGTAACCTAATCCGAGCTTCCGGCCCATCCAAGCCTCATGTGGACCCACACATCCTCTCGTGAAGACAAGGAAGATGGTTTGCCATTTCAGGCCTTCTCACAGCATGTCGAATCTATGATAGCACTCGTCTCATGTGTGAGGCACATTATCTTATTAGAGGTTACATTCTAATCTACTTAGGTTATCACTTATTAGACTCACTTTCGACGGGTTACCCAGCAGCCACTTTGGTCGCGGCCCCCAATCGAAAGCCACTTTCCCATACGACACTAGACTAAACTCAGACGAACTCAAAAACCAAGGGATACACGTGGTCAGACGAACGAAGTTCAAGAAGAGACAAACAATCATCAGGTCAAACACGACTCGAAGATGAACACTTACTGACGGTACTCTAACTAGAGACCTGACAAACTAAGGTCAACCATGAATCATCATTCGACTCACACAACGAGGATATGATCAAAACGACACTACCACAATACAATAGTCAACTCAGAATCGAGGACTGAAACAGGTACCCCACGTCAATCCAAACGACAGGGTCCTACTTAAACAAAGAAAAACATGCCATTTCATAATTAAAGGCGAATACAGAAATTAAACTCGCAAGGCAATAATCAAACAAGGCAATATTTCCTCAAATTGATTTAATCATTACAAGTCGATCAAGTTTTCTACAAGATCTAAATCAGCTTACAGTTATCTACCTCCACTAGGGATAAGTTGTTCTAGGTTTTCTAACTCTTAAGGTTCAAAGCATCGAACAGACATATGAAGTCATAACGAGTTTTTAACCAATTCATATTAATTAAACTCAGACAACCATTAATCAAATAAATAAGATATTTAATCTCCAATCAAAACGTCATAAACATACTGGTTCAAAATCAATCTCTACAGATTCATAATTTTCAATTCCAGATACATTATACGAATCACGAAATATAATTATAAAAAGAGGATCTAATGAAGATAATCATTTCCAAAAGCACATCGTTTCAGTTTCTCATGATCAATGGTTAATTATTCATTTCTAACCTTTCCAGATGACTTATACCCTTAAACTCATCAAACAATATAAATATAGGAATAAAGTACGTTTAAACTAAAAAGGATTTTTCCAATATAACACATTTGATCTACCCAATATATTCACAAATTGATATTAATCCTTACATCAGAATCTACATTACATAGTATTAAAAACGTTATATATATATATTTTTTTTTGAGTTAAAAAAAATACATTAAAAAAAAACATCTTTCATTATACATGATACTTATCTCATATGCATTTTTTTTAAATTACTAAAAAAAAATACATTAAAAAAAAAAATGATTTAATAAACTTCGTTTAGAACAAAAAAATGCAATAAAACACGAGGCGAGGTGGTCGTGCCCTAACCCTAGCCGAGGGAAAGGGGCGGCGGCGCTCGCGGTGGTGCCCGCAGGTGCCGCGGCGCCCTGCGGCCACCGCCGTGAGCCGCAGGCCTGCACATTCGCAACCCACTGCGGGCGGAAAAGGAGGAGAAGGGGGAGCGAACAGGGGGAGAAGGGGGAAGAGTGGGGGAGGGGAGGGGAGCAGGTGGAGCTCCGCTCCCCGCTCTCCCAAACCCCAACCCACAGTTCAAAACAATGAAAAAAAACGCCCAGTTCGGTGCTTAACACAGCGCTAACCAAAACAAAACACAGTTCGAAAATGATAGATTTTCTTCGAACACACAGTTCGGCATTTTTATAATATTTTTTTTTTTTTGAAACACACAGCCAAAAGTTATCACAAACGCCCAGCACAAAGATAATAAATTTCGATTTAATATAAAATTCGTTTTCAACGAAATCAGTTTTGGCATCAAGATTCTTGATGGAATTCATCCATTCCTAACACAAACAGGGGTTTTCAAACACCATACAGCAATGAGGAATAACACACCTCAATAAGAAAATTTCCAGCCAAATTCAAATGGACAATCAATTGATTTTTCAATAACAAATTCAGAATCCTACCTGAATACGCAATCCTGGAATGGCTGAAGGAGAGCCCACCTACCAGATCCAGCATCATTCCTTCCCAAAACCTCCAAATTCATTCCAAATTTCTTCTCCAAAAAAAAATGTCCCTCCTTCCATTTTTCCCCAAATTTGGGTTATATGGAAGAGTTGACCCAAAATTTCTATTTTTGGAATTTAAAATTTTATTTAAAAATAATACACAAAATTTAATTCTTTTCAACTATAACAACAATTTAACTTGTTTTTCAATTCCAAAATCGATTTCTCAATCAACTGAAATTTAACCTTTCAAATTTAATAACCCAACAGAATGCAATTAACTCTATTGCAATAAAATACATAACTTTCTTTTCAACAGCATATACAAAAACCATTTAATATTCCAAATCAATCATTTAATCGAATTCACTCCCAAATTAAAATGAGCAATCCAATATCAACGAAAATCGCATACGAAAACCCGATTAATTTAATCCATTAATCTTCAATGCACAAACGCATATATTTAATAAAGAAAATTACTAAGGACTAATTAATCAATTTAACCAGGCACACCAAGCATGCAAACCGAGAAGGTCAACCAAACAGACGACTCGCAAACCCAAACAAAAGAGGGATTACCGACGACGACTGGCAATGCTCACTTGAGCACGACTAAGGTCGACTAGGGTCTTACGACCACCTAATCCAACTCTAAGGATTAAAAGGTACACTCAAACCTGTACATCCAGGTGAAGACGAACCTCGCACTCATGCGGCATTGTACCTGAAATTTCCTGCAACCAAGAGTCATACATGCATACATATAGAAACTTAATGAAAGCGTTAGCTCGATATTACTACCACGAATTAGGTACACTAACAGCTTGCATACTACTGGTGAGAAAACCACATCAATAGCTATGCGTTAAATCAAACATCTGACTTTAACATAATATTAAGATAAACTAATCAAGATTAAACCAAGGTTAGAGATCGATTGGGGTAGGGGTACTACATTCTCCCCCCCTAGGTTCCGACTTACTCCTGGAAGTCGTAAGGCTAGATGGAGAACATCTCGTACTCATCAGCCCTGAAACTCATTCAACAAAGATCAAATTGCACATAGAAATCTTTCCATAATCAAATGAAATTTTATTGCAAAATCCTTTACAAACGCCATTATCCATTGGCAAGATACATCTAAAACCATACATTCTTTAAAATATTCTAGGAATTATCCATAATCATAGCAGAGAAACAAGAATTTTCTTCCTTTCATTACACTAAATTAAAGCATTACAAAGAGGTAAACCACAATTACTATAATCAACGACCAAAAATGACAAGAAAACATGCCATAATGGTCAATTTCCTTTACCAATCCATCTTTATCATAAAATTTTATTGAATAGAACTAGCTCAAAATATCAATTTCTACAACCAAATTAACTTCCATGAAATAAGAGCAACATAAATAACTCAATTGATTACACTTGCCAGGCATAAGAAAACCTTTCCAAAGACTATGCCCCATAACATAGTGACAAGTTAACACAATTTACTCCATGATACACATAATAACCATCCACATAACTGGAATGCATAACAGAAAAGGCCACATGTGAGAATGTCTAATGCTCAGTCAAAGATAACATGCACGATCAGCATCTCTATGCCTGATCTCATAACAACAATATGATCATAAATATCCAATATCTCACTCAAGGGCTTGATGGTGCTAGGCACACCTTAGCGGTGCTACCTTCCATACAAGACCTTTGTGAATATCCCTTGTTGAACAAGGTGGTTAGCCTCCAAGAGATAGTCACCACACATAGGTAGGTAGTGGGTACTAGCTGCGTCACAGCCTCACATACCCCCTATCCTCACGGTTCCCTATATCAACTTCCTCGCACACACTCTACCAATTCCGTATCATACGTCCTTGGAGAGGAATTTCACATTTCGACACAAGACCAGCATCCGAAAACAATAATGATAAACCAGTTTAGCCACCAAAGTACAGATGAATAAAGATAATAAATCATCAATTCCAACAATAAGGTAAGAAAATAATCCGGAATTTCAACACCAAATCAAAGTGCAAAAGATCACAAGATCGTGGCCAAACCTTCAAGGTCAAGGTAAAATAAATTGCTGATCCCCAAAGAAATATAAAGAATATCACAACTGCACATAACAGCACTGTGTGACTAGCATCTAGCCACCAACGAGGAAGGAAGGAACAACTAACTAGCTATTGCAGTAGCTCATCATGTGGTGCGACATAGTCACACTATCCACATGGCATGGCGGTGTGCACCTCGACATCACCTCGCATCACGTCGTCACGTGGCATGGCAATACCCCAAGTGGAGAAAAACACACAATGGACGTATCCCGCATGGTAGTGCACCTCGCGGAAAAAGCACGCGTAGGTCACATCCCGCATAGCGACGTATCTAGAAGGATACTCGCCGTAAGTCAGAGGTATACATGACTATGGTCCACCCACATGCCCACCAACACATACTAACTAGCAGCACATGTGAATAAACCTACCTTTCATGAAGACAAGGCAAAGGATCCTCCAATAATACAATCACTATACACAAGAATCACCATCCAAACTGCTCAATTAAGGAAGAGGAATAGGCTGACACACATAAACCTATAAATAGATTCATCAAAGGGAAAGTATTGAGTACACCTTGATATAGTTTAGTAGTACAACTATATCATTCCTCGAAGTAGAGAAGCTAAAGTCGCTTCACACCGACATTACTCGTACGCCAATCCATACTATTCAAGGAACGGTCGCTTCGAATACTACCCCTTAACATACTGAGTTACCCACAACCCGAGGTTTGGTACTCAGCAGGGAAACAAATAAGCAACATCACATAAATAGTATGGTTTCCCATACTCATAAGCAACATATCCTCCATGGTTGATTACTTCACCAATCCATGGGCACAAATAATAAGCATTGGTTTCTCACAATACACGCAAATACACCAATACTAGTTTAGTCATATTTACGGGGAGTACTTTTCAGTACGCTAACATCTATTCAAGGAAGATTCCAATAATGCTTTCTATATAAATAACTGAATCACGTTTACTCTAGATTCAAGTACTGAAATTATTAACAATTCACAATTACATAAGGAAATAACATCATTCCTATACCTTTCTCGAATCTCACCAAGCATTCATAATTAAATTACTAGCTAAGCAAATTCATTTCTAAAGCTTAAGACTTTCATCTATCACTATGAAGCCAAAAGCAAACATACAATTTCACATGTTTTATAAGCATTCTATTTAAATCAATGCATTCTTAATACCATTTCTAAAATCTTATGATTAGGCAAAGAGAAGGGAAGAGAGTTTGATAACCAAACTATTTCTTACATGACACAAGATCATTCAAGGTCACACTTACACAAAAAAAAATTTCTCATTATAAGCCTATCATTACAATTATACGGTTTTCATTTTGCTACTGTTAGGAGGATGACAATCAGCCTAACAAAACATTTCCAATAGTTATGGTTGCAACAGGAGGTTCTAGTTTTCCAAACCAAACAGAGATCAAGAGAAGCAATCTTTTTGATAATGCAAGACCTCTTAAGAACACTCACATAATAATAATAATACACTATAGACACATGTCATAATTTGCAACCTATTAGAGAAGATCACATTACGATCAAAGATGAGCAAGGAGCTATTACCCAATTAAAACATATTAATGCACGCACATCAAACAAGCCTTTCATTCGCACTTTCTAAACACATTAAGGTAATTGCATATACCCAAAAGCGAGTTCAATGGAGCATTTGCTAAAATAAATCTTCAATCAAACTGGTTTAATGAAACACATAATACAATCTTTCAGGAAGCACATTAATACTCTCTCGAAGCTACAATAACATGCTCCTTTTAACACTTCTACAAACCAAGCAGTTTCACATAATTCACTATTCGCATAGCAATGCACCTTACTAAGATAGAATTTAATCATGCTACTCCTACAACATACACATGGAGAATTTCTTTAAACATACACATACAGTTTTCTCCCAATAACCGAAATAAATTTTTAAACCCATAGCCCATTTAATAATCTAAAAACATAAGCGACATAAGGCTCATACAAGGGTTCAAGAAATCACACCCTTTTCTCTTGCAAACCAGAAACTCAAATCAAAGATAATTACACATATCCTAATCATTTTAATTTCCATAAAGAAGAGAGGAATGGTGATCATCATTTAATTTTCTAAAAATAAGCATTCACTGCACAAATAAGCACTCAAACACCAACATCAAGAAGGCGAAAACAAAGTGTGAACACACACGTTACACACCAGCTAAGGTCTTCTCAATCACTCACATGCAAAAGGAGGACAAGCATACGCATAAGGTCGATACACCTCACACCAATAGAGGGCACACGCGACACCAAAGATCCCAATGTTTGCAACATGGGCTCTGATACCAAATGTAATGCCCCGCCAGGAAACCCCGAAGGGATTAAGCCATAACACAAGAGTAGAGTGCAAAATTTTATTTTTTTTAAAGTTACAACACATAAGATGCAACAAGATATCAAAGATTCAGATTACATAGCGGAAGACTTCAACTAACACCTAAAGAGTTTCCCAACGAGATTACTTAAATTTCACAATTCACTTAACTCACACAATTAAACCAATAAACTGAATATCTTAATAACGAGATAATTCATAATCAGGATAATTTCTTTCAGAAGATGGAAATATAAATCACAAGCAAGGATTCATCCATTAAGATCCATTCATAATTTCCATTCAAGCTTTTCATTTAAATTAACAAGCCATACAACTAATATTCCAACATACTAGAATTTCACAATAAACATATGAGATCTTTCCAAGCATATTTAAATTCCTTAACAACAACTGAGTATAATTCATTACTCTAAGTTACATTCTTTTCATATACCAACTTATTGCATTTTAAAAGACCATTGCATACTAGCATCTACGATAATCTCATCTAAAACACTTACGCATTCGATCAACATGGCATTCAATAAAGAACTGAAAATAAGCATTTAAAGTTAAATCCATTTATCCACTTAACCATTCTAACATAAGTTAATCATACATGATAAAGCTGAATAAAGGAAACATAAGAGAATTCATCACATAACACCATAATGATCTCGGAGTTCACCCCTAAAGGGCTACATCTCCGGGTCTGCTCAACTGCAAGACCCCCTCTGATAAATAATAAAGGTTAAGAATACAAGAGGTTACACCATTACAATCCGGCCATCAAGGCGAAATATAAACAATATACAAGCGACCGCACCAGTCAATTAATACATGAACGATCCTTGAAAGAACAGGATCTAGCTAAACATAATCAAAGCTAATACCAAGGTCTAAGAGAGTATCCACAACCTGAGCCATCACCACCCAAGGTCTAACATGAAACCGACACTCACAAGGGCAGAGACAAAAGGACGACTCACAAAGGTACTCCTAATAGGACAAACGACAACACACAAGCAAACGTAGGGACAAGTGTCATCACACAACCTGGTATGGATACCATGGCAAGTCTTCATAGGTCCCGGCCCCATACACTGGGTCACCCTGGTAACCTAATCCGAGCTTCCGGCCCATCCAAGCCTCATGTGGACCCACACATCCTCTCGTGAAGACAAGGAAGATGGTTTGCCATTTCAGGCCTTCTCACAGCATGTCGAATCTATGATAGCACTCGTCTCATGTGTGAGGCACATTATCTTATTAGAGGTTACATTCTAATCTACTTAGGTTATCACTTATTAGACTCACTTTTGACGGGTTACCCAGCAGCCACTTTGGGCGCGGCCCCCAATCGAAAGCCACTTTCCCATACGACACTAGACTAAACTCAAACGAACTCAAAAACCAAGGGATACACGTGGTCAGACGAACAGAGTTCAAGAAGAGACAAACAATCATCAGGTCAAACACGACTCGAAGATGAACACTTACTGACGGTACTCTAACTAGAGACCTGACAAACTAAGGTCAACCATGAATCATCATTCGACTCACACAATGAGGATATGATCAAAATGACACTACCACAATACAATAGTCAACTCAGAATCGAGGACTGAAACAGGTACCCCACGTCAATCCAAACGACAGGGTCCTACTTAAACAAAGCAAAACATGCCATTTCATAATTAAAGGCGAATACAGAAATTAAACTCGCAAGGCAATAATCAGACAAGGCAATATTTCCTCAAATTGATTTAATCATTACAAGTCGATCAAGTTTTCTACAAGATCTAAATCAGCTTACAGTTATCTACCTCCACTAGGGATAAGTTGTTCTAGGTTTTCTAACTCTTAAGGTTCAAAGCATCGAACAGACATATGAAGTCATAACGAGTTTTTAACCAATTCATATTAATTAAACTCAGACAACCATTAATCAAATAAATAAGATATTTAATCTCCAATCAAAATGTCATAAACATACTGGTTCAAAATCAATCTCTACAGATTCATAATTTTCAATTCCAGATACATTATACGAATCACGAAATATAATTATAAAAAGAGGATCTAATGAAGATAATCATTTCCAAAAGCACATCGTTTCAGTTTCTCATGATCAATGGTTAATTATTCATTTCTAACCTTTCCAGATGACTTATACCCTTAAACTCATCAAACAATATAAATATAGGAATAAAGTACGTTTAAACTAAAAAGGATTTTTCCAATATAACACATTTGATCTACCCAATATATTCACAAATTGATATTAATCCTTACATCAGAATCTACATTACATAGTATTAAAAACGTTATATATATATTTTTTTTTGAGTTAAAAAAAATACATTAAAAAAAAACATCTTTCATTATACATGATACTTATCTCATATGCATTTTTTTAAATTACTAAAAAAAAATACATTAAAAAAAAAAATGATTTAATAAACTTCGTTTAGAACAAAAAAATGCAATAAAACACGAGGCGAGGCGGTCGTGCCCTAACCCTAGCCGAGGGAAAGGGGCGGCGGCGCTCGCGGTGGTGCCCGCAGGTGCCGCGGCGCCCTGCGGCCACCGCCGTGAGCCGCAGGCCTGCAATTTCGCAACCCATTGTGGGCGGAAAAGGAGGAGAAGGGGGAGCGAACAGGGGGAGAAGGGGGAAGAGTGGGGGAGGGGAGGGGAGCGGGTGGAGCTCCGCTCCCCGCTCTCCCAAACCCCGACCCACAGTTCAAAACAATGAAAAAAAATGCCCAGTTCGGTGCTTAACACAGCGCTAACCAAAACAAAACACAGTTCGAAAATGATAGATTTTCTTCGAACACACAGTTCGACATTTTTATAATATTTTTTTTTTTTGAAACACACAGCCGAAAGTTATCACAAACGCCCAGCACAAAGATAATAAATTTCGATTTAATATAAAATCCGTTTTCAACTAAATCAGTTTTCGCATCAAGATTCTTGATGGAATTCATCCATTCCTAACACAAACAGGGATTTTCAAACACCATACAGCAATGAGGAATAACACACCTTAATAAGAAAATTTCCAGCCAAATTCAAATGGACAATCAATTGATTTTTCAATAACAAATTCGGAATCCTACCTGATTACGCAATCCTGGAATGGCTGAAGGAGAGCCCACCTGCCAGATCCAACATCATTCCTTCCCAAAACCTCCAAATTCATTCCAAATTTCTTCTCCAAAAAAAAAATGTCCCTCCTTCCATTTTTCCCCAAATTTGGGTTATATGGAAGAGTTGACCCAAAATTTCTATTTTTGGAATTTAAAATTTTATTTAAAAATAATACACAAAATTTAATTCTTTTCAACTATAACAACAATTTAACTTGTTTTTCAATTCCAAAATCGATTTCTCAATCAACTGAAATTTAACCTTTCAAATTTAATAACCCAACAGAATGCAATTAACTCTATTGCGATAAAATACATAACTTTCTTTTCAACAGCATATACAAAAACCATTTAATATTCCAAATCAATCATTTAATCGAATTCACTCCCAAATTAAAATGAGCAATCCAATATCAACGAAAATCGCATACGAAAACCCGATTAATTTAATCCATTAATCTTCAATGCACAAACGCATATATTTAATAAAGAAAATTACTAAGGACTAATTAATCAATTTAACCAGGCACACCAAGCACGCAAACCGAGAAGGTCAACAAACAGACGACTCGCAAACCCAAACAAAAGAGGGATTACCGACGACGACTGGCGATGCTCACTTGAGCACGACTAAGGTCGACTAGGGTCTTACGACCACCTAATCCAACTCTAAGGATTAAAAGGTACACTCAAACCTGTACATCCAGGTGAAGACGAACCTCGCACTCATGCGGCATTGTACCTGAAATTTCCTGCAACCAAGAGTCATACATGCATACATATAGAAACTTAATGAAAGCGTTAGCTCGATATTACTACCATGAATTAGGTACACTAACAGCTTGCATACTACTGGTGAGAAAACCACATCAATAGCTATGCGTTAAATCAAACATCTGACTTTAACATAATATTAAGATAAACTAATCAAGATTAAACCAAGGTTAGAGATCGATTGGGGTAGGGGTACTACAATGTGAGCCTCCACATTAAATATATTTTCCATTGTTACTTACAATACATAAAGTGGCCCCAATAATGTTAACTCCTAGGGATATGCATAGCCCTAGGTTCCCCTAGATACACCACACACATAATAATAAATTAAAAATCATACAAGGTGCACAACATCTAATTCCTAGGAGTAATATGTCATCAACTATAAATTAAAAAACTTGTAAATTTAAGTGGTTATATCAAGTTGTATGATTTTATACGAAGATATAAATGGTTTATAGACTATATAAATTAATAAAAGGGACATGAAATCAAACTATGTGATTATCATGAAAATGATAATTTTAAACCTTGATAGACTATGTTTGAAGATGATGACAATAGACCATAGAATATGGCTTGCTTGATTTCCTTCTCTATAATAATGATCGAATTCATATGAGGAAAAGTCACCCTTTTGTTGTATATGAGACAATAAATAAATAAATAAATAATAATTTTAGAAAGAAATTAGCCTTATATGTTTAGGCACTAATGACCTATTTGTAGAGAAAATAAAATAAAAGAATAGATCTATATACTTTTAAAATAATAGAAAAAAAAAAAAATAGTTAAACTATATACTTTTAGATCTACGAAACCCTATTTTTTGTTTCTATAAAATTTTATTGATGTGAATAGAAGTGGACGTGATGATGTATTTTTTAATAACTTTAGAAAGTTTGTAATTTGACACCAAATACTACTACACATTTGTGTTAATACATATCTCTTTCCAAAACTATTGTAGGTAGATCTATCTTAGATATAAACTATTTGGTTGAATCAAATTTTTGAATAGAAATATTATTATCAAATCTATTCTAGAAAAATGAATCTAAATAATTTGCATCATTGACAATGTCCAAAGTTGTACTTAGAGTGTGCTTTGATAGTTTGAATTTCTTACCAAATAAAATTCTAGCATGATTTTTTTTTAGTTTGATCTAGTTAAGTCACATAAATGATTGTTAGAATGATGAATAATTTTGTATGATTTTTTAAAAACCAATCATAAAGTGTCATTGAACTTCGAAATTTCACCCAACCATAAAATCTTTGTTAGTCTCTTCACATAGTGCTAAGTTTGAGGATAAATACCTACTCAAAATATCCATTCATGGTCCCAAGTTTGGTTTAGTCATTGTTTAATTTCAGTAATGTATCGTATGTTACATGATAAAATATTATGTCTTAATTCTCCCTAATTGGTCATTTACCTCAAATTTTGTAACTATAAATAGAGGTAAATATTGGATTTCTTTCTTTAGTGTTATCTTTCTCTATATTAATTAGTTGGGGATTCTATTGGGACCTTTTCCTAATATAAAGATTATATCCATAATAGAGTATATTTCCATAATAGTAAAGTAAAAAACACTTATACAAAAACAAGAAGATACATCAAATTATCATTCCAAGCTAACATAAACTGAAAAATATTGAAATTATGAATAATTATAAATACTACTCCCTACAAACACCACAACCATAACCAAAATCATAAATAAAAATGGAATCAACAAACATCTTAATGCCAAAATCTTGAATTCTCTACCATATTACAATCTACTATGTATTCAACCTCTATTGCATTAGGGTTCTAATTTACATTCACCAAGACTCCAACAACTATGGGATCAAGAGATGGGAACCTAATTCATATATATATATATATAAAATCCTAAGCTAAGCTCTATGAATCTTATTTACAAAAAATATTAGAATTGTGAAGTTGTTGTAGACGTCTACTTGGCATTGATTATGAATCACCATGATATTTGTCAACACATTCCCTACATCTAGACAAAAATCATGAAGAAATAAAAACTTGCAATATACTAGCTTCAATTCTTCATTGTCCATGGATTTAAATCCTAAAGGAATTGGATGAATGTTTTTAACATCACTAATAATTTTCTTCCACATTTACCACCATCTCTTCCTTAAATTTCAACACCTTCATATCCTTAAATTATGTAGAGAATATAAAGCATACAATATATATATTCTAAGCCACATTGGGAATAAGTAATACCAATCACTATGAAATATTTCATTATGCAATCCTTTTAATGTAGGGGACATGATTATCTAAATTAGAGACAAATATTCCATTATAAGTGAAGTTTTAAAGCGATGTCTTATCCATGAGGAGCTCCTTTAAAGGATCCATTTCCTTCTATTATTGATGCTTGATTATTATGGTGGTCATAAAACAATAGACCAGCCAAAGAATAGAAACATAAATTGCACTAAAATACCATCCCATAGAAGTTTACTAATTAATGAGACACAATAGTCAAAATCCCTTACATTATATGAATTTAACAATGTTCTCATGAGCACTACATAAATGTAGGGAGATGTTTTATTACAATAGATTATTATATAATATTGTTTTAGTAGACCAAGATTAATATTAAGTATTTATAATGCCTCAACTTAGAAACATAATATTGTACTACCAAACTTAAATAGAGATATAATAACAAAAGACATGAATACCAAACATAAAATCTTTGTGTAAGATTTAGAAAAGTTTTCTTCTTCCAAGATGGTGATATCCTTTTCACCATTTTATAAATGCTTGGTATGGATCTCATAAAAGTATTCATTTGACATAATGTCAATATTGACATCTCTTCTATGTTTGTCAGTAATATCTATGCCCTCATTCTATGCCCTCATTAGTAACAAGGTAATTTCCAAGGCTATGGGACATTATTACATTTGGAATAAGAGCATGATAGACATGAAAGTATTTGTTGACAACATTGCTCTTGTAAGTGTGAGTACTCTTCCTCTAAAATGATTTAAATTTCATGGATTTGCTTCAATTGATATTATTCATAATATTGAGTCTACATTTACAATAGATTTTTAGTGTTGAATAAATAAATCCTAAATATTTAAAGTTCTCAAAGCTTTGGCATGTTTTTACAGACTATCATTGGATATTTTGGCAGTTCGTGAAGATACCTCGATTCCATTTTGTTAATATCATGCAATTAAGGGCATTCAGTGAAAATATTTTTATTTGAGGCATTCTATCAAATAATTCTTGTGCCTTATCTAAGATTACACATTTTGCATATATGTCTACCAGGGAAGTTGTAGCTCCAACATCTCTCTGATGGATGTCCATACCCTAGTCCAAAGCTCTTATTTTTTTCTAGTTAGCAAAGGTTCTAGAGTTTGGATTTATACGCACCAATCACATTTGCTCAAGGGATGTTATAAACCCTTTTCAACAAACATGTTTTGTGCATACCCTACAACCATAGCATTCCATGAGACCATGTTTCTTTAAGGGATCTAGCCAAATGGTTCATGTAAGTTGTATATACTTCCACATTTTGCAAACATTTTAAACGGAGCATTTCCAATTGTAGCATTTGATAATAATTGCCCATACATTATAGTTTGGTGGATGCCCATACTCCATTCTGAAGCTTCCATTTTGGCATAGGTGGAGAGTCTATTAGAAATAAAACTGATCAAGATGGAAATCTATTAGTTGCATTGATTGCATTATGAGGACTCTTGTGTCTTCTATCTATTGGATAAAGTACGAAAGGTCATGAAAATATCTTAGCGATGAAGTGCTTCATGGTAACTATGAGGTACACAAGAGTACCCTCTACCATTAGCTTTGTTAAATGCAATCAAACACATGAGAACAATTTTCAAATTCAAATATCAATGACGATTATTTTTTGAATGGAAACGAATGAGAATGAACATTAGGGGAAAGGAATGGGCCCATAGCCACCTAAGAAACCAAAGCTTAGTGTGTTGTTTAAGCCCAATTTTTCCCTCTTTTGCTTCCATTTACTAGTCAAGTCCATGGGTGAATTTGTAACCACTAGATGCTGTGCAAATTTCCAAATGTGAAAGATTTAAATTCAATCCATTTTTTTTGGAATTCAAATATTTCTTCTAAATTATAAAAAACAACAAGGATATCATGATCATCTACAAGGTTTTTCTTAGCAACATGATCTTGGCTTGTGATCAATTTTATTTCATTGTGCTTTGTATTTTACTCTTGATACAAATCTAGTGGTTTTGATTATGAAAATTTATTTTGGATAAGGATATAAGTGTATACACCTAAAAATGGTCTGAAGATAATTAATTAAATACATAGTTATTTAATTAATAACCCTTCCCAATTAATTGAATTCATAAATAATTTGATTAATTTCTCCATTTAGTCTACTTATAAATAAATCTAAGGATTTATTCATTAAGTTCATTTCAATAATTCCCCTTTTTATTAATTCATTCCAAAATTAATTAATTCCCCCCATTTTAATCAATTCTTCTAATTCCTAACTAAGATTAACAAACTAAAATTTGTAGAGATTAACAACCCATTTTCCTAATATTTGAATTTCTAAATTCAAATATGAGCACATGGATCCTAACATCTAACCACCTAACTTAACCACCTTCTAACCTAACCCATTCTATCTAGTCCTGGGTTTAACCAAACCTATCCTATCTTGTACATCCTAACCTCTTATGGGTAGGATATTATCCCCTTGAGATACATGGCACTTTTGCCACATGTCTCCTCCCTTAAACACTTGCCTTCTCATGAGCAAGGTTCCTTGACACTTGTCACCATAGAGATGACAAGTGTCCCTTCCCCAAACCTCTTCTCCAACTTCCCCAATCTTAGCCCTCGATATTTTCAGATCAAATCTGGACCGTTGATTCCTACCACCTCAGCTTTGGCCTTGGAATTCCTATAAATATCCCTCATTTTAGAGTAATAAAGATCCCTTGCATTCATAATTTTAGTATCATTACTATAGGAAATTTTATCTCAATCATCTACCATAATTAGCATCTTCGATCAATCATGCATACAATCATAGATCATATATTATTTTGGATTAATTTAGATTATTTGTTAATCTTGCATTCATCTAGTTTGCATTTATATAGACTAAATCCTTCGTCTTGTTGTAGTCAAGTCACCGGTATTGCTTAGACAAACCTAAGATCAAATCTATACTCGCATCTTTTAGGAGAAAATAGGTCGATTTGTCATGGTTTTACATTTATTGATTTTAATCAACTAACCATGCATGTAATGATCTAATGAGTGTTTGTGTTGCAGATACAGATTCCAGATGTCACACAAAAATTAATTTATCCTTGCATCATAATTTATCAATCAGCGTATGGGGCATCATATAAAAATCATATCCGCATAAAATCAAGATTTTTCTTTGAACCAACTTGTCGTCACACATCGCTTCAAAGAGGGGAAAAATGTATACACCTAAAAAATGGTCTGAAGATAATTAATTAAATACATAATTATTTAATTAATAACCCTTCCCAATTAATTGAATTCGCAAATAATTTAATTAATTCACCATTCAGTCTACTTATTTATAAATCTAGGGATTTATTCATTAAGTTCATTACAATAATTCCCCCTTTGATAAATTAATTAATTTCCCTAATTTTAATCAATTCTTCTAATTCCTAATTACGATTAACAAACCAAAATTTGTTGAGATTAATTATCCATTTTCCTAATATTTGAACTCTAAATTAAAATATGAGCACACAACTCCTAACTTCTAACCACCTAACCTAACTACCTTCTAACCTAATACATTCTATCTAATCTTGGGTTTAACTAACCCTATCCTATCTTGCACATCCTAACCTCTTTTATCCTAACCTCTTATGGGTTGGATATTCTCCCCTTGAGACACATGGAACTTTTGCGACATTTCTCCTCCCTTGTAGACATGACCTCTAATGAGCAAGGTTCCTTGACACTTGTCACCACAGAGATGACAAGTGTCCCTTCCTCCAACCTCTTCTCCAACTTTCCCAATCTCAACCCTTGATATCTTCAGATCAAATCTAGACCGGCGATTCCTTCCACCTCAGCTTTGGTCTTGGAATTCCTATAAATACCCCTCATTTCAAAGTAATAAAGATTTGTTGCATTCATAGTTTTAGCATCATTACTATAGGGAATTTTATCTCAATCATCTACCACAATTAGCATCTTAGATTAATCATGCATACAATCATGGATCTCATATCATTTTGGATTAATCTAGATTATGCGTTAATCTTGCATTCATCTAGTTTGCATTTATATAGACTAAATCCTCCATCTTGGTATAGTCAAGTCGTTGGTATTGCTTAGACAAATCTGACAGAAAATCTATACTCGCATCTTTGAGGAGGCAATAGGTCGATTTGTCATGGTTTTACATTTGTTGATTTTGATCCACTAACCATTCATGAAATGATCTATCAAATGTTTGTGTTGCAGATGCAAATTTCAAATTTCACACGAACACTAATTTATCCTCAAACCATAATTTATCAATCAGCATTGAGGGCATCATATAAAAATCATATCCGCATCAAATGGAGATTTTTTGTTGAACCAAAGCGTCATCACACATTGCTTCAAAGAGAGGCAAAATAAATACACTTAAAAATGGTCTGAAGATAATTAATTAAATACATAGTTATTTAATTAATAACCCTTCCCAATTAATTGAATTCGCAAATAATTTGATTAATTTCCCCATTCAGTCTACTTATAAATAAATTTAAGGATTTATTCATTAAGTTCATTTCAATAATTCCCCCTTTGAATAATTAAGTTGAAAAAAAATTAATTCCCCTCATTTTAATCAATTCTTCTAATTCCTAATTAATATAACAAACCAAAATTTGTTGAGATTAATTATCCATTTACCTAATAGTTGAATTTCTAAATTAAAATATGAGCACATGGCTCCTAACTTCTTACCACCTAACCTAACCACCCTCTAACCTAACACATTCTATCTAATCCTCGGTTTAACTAACCCTATCCCATCTTGCACATCCTAACCTCTTTTATCCTAACCTCTTATGCGTTGGATATTATCCCCTTGAGACACATGGCACTTTTTCCACATGTCTCCTCCCTTGGACAATTGGCCTCACATGAGCAAGGATGCTTAACACTTGTCACCACAAAGATGACAACTCTCCCTTCCTCCAACCTCTTTTTCAACTTCTCCAATCTTAGCCCTTCATATCTTCAGATCAAATCTAGACCGTCGATTTTTGCCACCTTAGCTTTGGGCTTGGAATTCCTATATATACCCATAATTTAAGAGTAATAAATATCCCTTGCATTCATAGTTTTAGCATCATAACTATAGGGAATTTTATACCAATTATCTCCCATAATTAGCATCTTAGATTAATCATGCATGCAATCATGAATCTCATATCATTTTGGATTAATATAGATTATTTGTTAATCTTGCATTCATCGAGTTTGCATTTATATAGACTAAATCCTCCATCTTGGTGTAGTCATGTCACTAGTATTTCTTAGACAAATCTAAGAGAAAATCTACACTCGCATGCTTTAGGAGGCAATAGGTCGATTTTTCATGGTTGTACATTTATTGATTTTGATCAAGCAACCATACATGTAATGATCTATTGAGTGTTTGTGTTGCAGATGTAGATTCTAGATTTCACGCGAACACTAATTTATCCTCACATCATATTTTATCAATCAGTGTCTCGGGCATCATATCAAAATCATATCCGCAACAAACCAACATTTTTCTTTAAACCAACGCGTCATCACACATTGCTTGAAAGAGGGGAAAAATGTATACACCTAAAAATGGTCTAAAGATAATTAATTAAATGCGTATTTATTTGATTAATAACCCTTCCCAATTAATTGAATTCTCAAATAATTTGATAAATTTCCCCATGTAGTCTACTTATAAATAAATTTAAGGATTTATTCATTAATTCCATTTCAATAATTCCTTCTGTGATTAATTAATTCAAAAATTAACTAATTCCCCTCATTTTAATCAATTCTTATAATTCCTAATTAAGATTAACAAACCAAAATTTGTTAAGATTAGTTATCCATTTTCCTAATATTTGAATTTCTAAATTAAAATATCAGCACATGGCTCCTAACTTTTAACCACCTAACCTAACCACTCTCTAACTGAACCTATTCTATCTAATCCTAGGGCTAACTAGCCCTATCCTATCTTGCACATCCCAACCTCGTATGGGTTAGATATTCTCTCCTTGAGACACATGGCACTTTTGCCACATGTCTCCTCCCTTGTATACTTTCCCTCTCATAAGAAAGTTTCCCTGACACTTGTCACCATAGAGATGACAAGGGTCCCTTCCTCCAACCTCTTCTCAAACTTCCCCAATCTTAGCCCTTGATATCTTCAGATCAAATCTGGACTGTTGATTCCTGCCACCTTATCTTCTGCTTTGGAATTCCTATAAATACCCCTCATTTCAGAGTAATAAAGATCCCTTGCATTCATAGTTTTAGCCTCATTACTATAGGGAATTTTATCTCAATCATCTACCATAATTAGTATCTTAGATTAATCATGCATACAATCATGGATCTTATATCATTTTCAATTAATATAGATTATTTGTTAATCTTGCATTCATCTAGTTTGAATTTATATAGACTAGATCCTTCGTCTTGGTGTATTCAAGTCACTGGTATTGCTTAGAGAAATCTGAGAGCAAATCTATACTCACATCTTTTAGGAGGCAATAGTTCGATTTGTCATGGTTTTACATTTATTGATTTTGATCAACTAACCATGGATGTAATGATCTATTAAGTGTTTGTGTTGCAGGTATAGATTCCAGATTTTATGCGAACACTAATCTATCCTTGCATCATAATTTATCAATCAGTGTTTGGGGCATCATATCAAAATCATATCCATATCAAATCAAGATTTTTCTTTGAACCAACGTGTCCTCACACATCACTTCAAAGAGGGGCAAAATGTATACACCTAAAAAATGATCTGAAGAGAATTAATTAAATATGTTGTTATTTAATAAATTCCCTTCCCAATTAATTTAATTCACAAATAATTTGATTAATTTCTCCATTCAGTCTACTTAAAAATAAATCTAAGGATTTAATTTCATTTATTTCATTTCAATAATTCCCCCTTTGATTAATTAATTCGAAAATTAATTAATTCGCCTCATTTTAATCAATTCTTCTAAAGTCTAATTAAAATTAACAAACCAGAATTTGTTGAAATTAATTATCCATTTTCCTAATATTTGTATTTCTAAATTAAAATATGAGCACATGGCTCCTAACTTCCAACCACCCAACCTAACCACCCTCTAACCTAACCCATTCTATCTAATCCTGGGTTTAACTAACCCATTCCGATATTGCACATCCTAACCTCTGTTATCCTAATCTCTTATGGGTTGGATATTCTCCCCTTGACACACATGGCACTTTTGCCACATGTATCCTCCCTTGGACACTTTCCCTCTCATGAGCAAGGTTCCTTGACACTTGTCACCACAAAGATGACAAATGTCCCTTCCTCCAACCTCTTCTCCAACTTCCCCAATCTTAGCCCTTGATATCTACATATAAAATCTAGACTGTTGATTCCTGCCACCTCAACGTTGAACTTAGAATTCCTATAAATACCCCTCATTTTAGAGTAATAAAGATCCCTTGCATTCATAGCTTTAGCATCATTACTATAGGGAATTTTATCTCAATCAGGTACCATAATTAGCATCTTACATTAATCATGCATACAATCATGGATCTCATATTATTTTGGATTAATCTAGATTATTTTCTTGCATTCATCTAGTTTGAATTGATATAGACTAAATCCTTTGTCTTGGTGTAGTCAAGTCACTGGTATTGCTTAGGCAAATCTGAGAGAAAATCTACACTCGCATGTTTTAGGAGGAAATAGCTCAATTTGTCATGGTTTTACATTTATTGGTTTTGATCAACTAACCATGCATGTAATGATCTATTAAATGTTTGAGTTGCAGATGGAGAATTCAGATTTCACACAAACATTAATTTATCCTCGCATCATAATTTAATAATCAGTGTCTGGGGCATCATATCAAAATCATATTCGCATCAAATTTAGATTTTTCTTTGAACCAACGCATTGTCACACATCGCTTCAAAGAGGGGAAAAATGTATACACCTAAACATGGTCTGAAGATAATTAATTAAATACGTAGTTATTTAATTAATAAACCTTCCCAATTAATTGAATTCATAAATAATTTGATTAATTTCCCCATTCAATCTACTTATAAATAAATCTAAGGATTTATTCATTAATTTCATTTCAATAATTCCCCCTTTGATTAATTAATTCAAAAATTAATTAATTCACCTCATTTTAATCAATTCTTCTAATTCCTAATTAAGATTAACAAACCAAAATTTGTTGAGATTAATTATCGATTTTCTAAATTTGAATATGAGCACAGGGCTCCTAACTTCTAGCCACCTAACCTAACCACCCTCTAACATAACCCATTCTATATAATCCTAGGTTTAGCTAATCCTATCCTATCTTGCACATCTTAACCTCTTTTATCCTAACCTCTTATGGGTTGGATATTCTCCCCTTGAGACACATGGCACTTTCGCCACATGTCTCCTCCTTTGGACACTTTCCCTCTCATGAGCAAGGTTCCTTGACACATGTCACCATAGAGATGACAAGTTTCCTTTCCTCCAACCTCTTCTCCAACTTCCCCAATCTTAGCCCTTGACATCTTCAGATCAAATCTGGACCATCGATTTCTGCCATGTCAGCTTTGGGATTGGAATTCCTATAAATACCCCTCATTCCAGGGTAATAAATATCCCTTGCATTCATAGTTTTAGCATCATTACTATATGTAATTTAATCTCAATCGTCTACCATAATTAGCATCTTAGATTAATCATGCATATAATCATGGATCTCATATCATTTTGGATTAATCTAGATTATTTGTTAATCTTACATTCATCTAGTTTGCATTTATATAGACTAACTCCTTCGTCTTGGTGTAGTCAAGTCACTGGTATTGCTTAGAGAAATCTGAGACCAAATCTGAGACCAAGTCACTGGTTTTACATTTATTGGTTTTGATCAACTAACCATGCATGTAATGATATATTAAGTGTTTGTTTTGCAAATGCAAATCCCAGATTTCAAGCGATCATTAATTTATACTCGCATCATAATTTATCAATCAACATCTGGGACATCATATCAAAATCATATCCGCATCAAATCGCTATTTTTATTTGAACGAATGTGTCATCACACATCGCTTCAAAGAGGGGCAAAATGCATACACCTAAAAATGGTCTAAAGATAATTTATTGAATACGTAGTTATATAACAAATAACCCTTCCCAATTAAATTGAATTCGCAAATAATTTGATTAATTTCTCCAGTCAATGTACTTATAAATAAATCTAAGGATTTATTCATTAAGTTCATTTCAATAATTCCCTTTTTGATTAATTAATTCAAAAATTAATTACTTCCCCTCATGTTAATCAATTCTTCTAATTCTTAATTATGATTCAAAAACCAAAATTTGTTGAGATTAATTATCCATTTTCCTAATATTTGTATTTCTAAATTAAAATATGAGCACATGGTTCCTAACTTCTAACCACCTAGACTAACCACCCTCTAACCTGACCCATTCTATCTAATGCTACTTTTAACTAACCCTATCCTATCTTCCACTTCCTAACCTCTTATGGGTTGGATATTCTCCCCTTGAGACACGCGAAAATTTTGCCACATGTTTCCTCCCTTGGACACTTGCCCTCTCATAAGCAAGGTTCCTTGACACTTGTCACCACAGAGATGACAAGTGTCTCTTCCTCCAACCTCTTCTAAAACTTCCCCAATCTTAGCCCTTGATATCTTCAGATCAAATCCAGACCTTCGATTCCTACCACCTCATCTTTGGCCTTGGAATTCCTATAAATATCCCTCATTTTAGAGTAATAAAGATCCCTTGCATTCATAGTTTTAGCATCATTACTATAGGGAATTTTATCTCAATCATCTACCATAATTGGCATCTTAGATTAATTATACATACAATCATGGATCTCATATCATTTTGGATTAATCTAGATTATTTGTTCATCTTGCATTCATCTAGTTTGCATTTATATAGACTAAATCCTTCGTCTTGGTGTAGTCAAGTCACTGGTATTGCTTAGACAAATCTGAGAGCAAATTTATACTCGCATCTTTTAGGAGGCAATAGGTTGATTTGTCATGGTTTTAAATTTATTGATTTTGATCAACTAACCATGCATGTAATGATCTATTGAGTGTTTGTGTTGTAGATGCAGATTCCAGATTTCACACGAACATTAATTTATCCTCACATCATTATTTATCAATCAGGGTCTGGGGCATCATATCAAAATCATATCCGCATCAAATCGTGATGTTTCTTTGAACCAACGTGTCCTCACAAATCACTTCAAACGGGGGAAAAATGTATACACCAAAAAATGGTCTAAAGATAAATAATTAAATAGGTAATTATTTAATTAATAACCCTTCCCAATTAATTGAATTCACAAATAATTTGATTAATTTCCCCATTCAGTCTATTTATAAATAAATCTAAGGATTTGTTCATTAAGTTCATTTAAATAATTCCGCTTTTGGTTAATTAATTCAAAAATTAATTAATTCTCCTCATTTTAGTCAATTCTTCTAATTCCTTATTAAGATTAACAAACCAAAAAAAATTGAGATTAATTATCCATTTTCCAAATATTTAAATTTCTAAATTAAAATATGAGCACATGGCTCCTAACTTCTAACCACCTAACCTAACCGCCCTCTAACCTAACCGATTCTATCTAATCCTGGGTGTAACTAACCTTATCCTATCTTGCACATCCTAACCTCTTTTATCCTAACCTCTTATGGGTTGGATATTCTCCCCTTGAGACACATGGCACTTTTGCCACATGTCTCCTCCCTTGGACACTTGCCCTCTCATGAGCAAGGTTCGTTGACACTTGTCACCACAGAGATAACAAGTGTCCCTTCCTGCAACCTCTTCTCCAACTTCCCCAATCTTAGCCCTTGATATCTTCAGATCAAATCTGCATCGTCGATTCCTTCCACCTCAACTTTAGTGTTGGAATTCTTATAAGTACCCCTCATTTCAGAGTAATAAAGATCCCTTGCATTTATAGTCTTAGCATCATTACTATAGGCAATTTAATCTCAATTAGCTAGCGCATTTAGCATCTTAGATTAATCATGCATACAATCATGTAGCTCATATCATTTTGGATTAATCTAGCTTATTTTGTTAATCTTGCATTCATCTAGTTTGTATTCATATAGATTAAATCCTCCGTCTTGGTGTAGTCAAGTCATTGGTATTGCTTAGACAAATCTAAGAGCAAATTTATGCTCGCATCTTTTAGGAGGAAATGGGTCGATTTGTCATGGTTTTACATTTATTTATTTTGATCAACTAACCATGCATGTAATGATCTATATTGAGTGTTTGTGTGGCATATACAGATTTCATATTTCACATGAACAATAAGATTATTTGATGGGCTCATAATTTTGACACGGCAATAATGAATTTTGCGTATGAATTTTTTAGGTGAGATTGGTAGGTGATGGGGTGCATAATGGTGATACTTGTTTGGATGGTTTAGGATTCCCAATGTAATGGGATTGTCTAACTTTGTTTATATAGTAGATTTTAACATGTTTTTCTATTATTCCTTGAAAAAATCACCAAAAGGTGTCCATACTAGGTTTGAGGATGGAGTGGATAGTAATGATTTAGAGGATAAAGGATAGCAATAGGAGGTGGATGCTATAAGAATTTCTTAGATTAGTGACGACCCAAATGAGGATTTGGGATATGGTTTGGTGTTGAGGAGGGGTTGTGATGGAAGAATGGTTTACCTTGTCAAAGTTGAAATTAGTATGACCAATAAATATGTATTGAAGGGGTAAACCCACAATAATGGGTTACAAACTTGGTGCATCCTAAATTTTGCTTGAAATCACATAGCTAAACTTCCAACGAAATGCAAAATAAATGAAGATTAGGCTTCTAGTGCTTTCAATAGTTGGAATCCTATTCTTGATGATCAAGATAATTAGAAGGTGCGTAAACCACAACCATTACTTGCTTCCTACTACTAGTAGGTTGACCCCTATTGCTTAAAATTTTTATTTTTCTCTTATGACATAAAATTTTATATTGCTTGAAATTTAGAGTCCATTTATTTTTATAATGCAACATATTTTAAAAGAGTATTATAATTATATTAAGATCTATTTCATCAAAAATATTTAACTACGTAAGATTTTTATAATTATATTAATATTTATTTCATCAAAAATATTTAATCATGGAAGAACTTTCGTCGAAATGCTTTAGAGTTGAAGTTTTAGAAAGAGAACAGAAAGATTGACTACCATGTGATCATCCAACTTGTAAATCAATCCAACAGTCAATAGGTAGTCATTATACTTCTCTTTTTTATTGAACAAAAAGCGTGTCAAAATTGGCTACTTGCAAAAGTACTTTGATTCTCTTAAACCTACGTTTTTGGAAATATAAATGAATATGGAAACGAACATTCAAAATTGAAAGGAAATCAGAACTGAGTTGCGACGAAACCATCTAAATGAAAGTGGAATGGACGATTTCAAGGAAAGAAACCGAAGAAAAATTAAAAAAATTATTGCGCTGCGTACACGAATAGTGCAATGATAAGGCTGGTCGCCTGCATCGTCTTTTAACACGAAAACATCTCGAAACTTTGTTATTGTTTTCTTTAGGCAAATATTCAACGGAAGTGATTATAATTCAGAAATAGTTGTACCCCGAGAACTTTGGATTGAATCTGCACCTTTTGCATTTGGAAATTTGCACAACATCCGATGGTTACCAATCGACCCATTGACTTTACTGGTAAAGAAGAAAACAGGTGGGACACACAACTACCAGGCAATGGTGGACAGTGGGCAGAGGGAATAAGATTGTTCTTTATTTCCTTCATCCTGGTGATTCCTCTCAGAATACTCGCTGCAAATCTCTGCAAGTAATACCAACAAATCAAAAATGGCAGCTGGCCTTGCTGACGGTGTCATTGGCAAGCTAACTGAGATGGCAGTACAACAGCTGGCCAACGAGGCACCACTGGTAGTTTACTTCACAGATGACTTTGAGTGGCTGTGTAAGAAGCTCACGTATGTGAGAGGGTTTCTCACATATGCAGATGGGCAGAGTGCACAGAATGAGTTGGTGGGAAAATGGCTACAAGATGTTTGTGATACTGCTTGGGATGCAGAGGACATAGTAGAAGAATGTACCATCTATGGTAACAGCCCTGAATCTTTTGTGGGTTGTCATACAAGATCTCTGTTTCGGTACAGAATGGGGAGAAGAATTAGAAAGGTGAGAGGAAGATTGACAACCATAATGCAAGATGCAAATGAGCTGAATCTGGTTAGTGAATTGTGTCATTCAAATGAAGCCTCGAGCAGTACACGCAACAGAGGAAGAGAACGGAAGAAATCAAGCTTGTTGGAGAGTGGTACAAGACCCGTGGCCATTGACCGTAAGATTCGACATATCGTCGGCCTGTTAGATGACCCTGTTGTTCCTGTGATTGTTGTTGTTGGCACGGGAGGGATCGGCAAGATATTTCTGCTTCAGCATGTCTTTTCAAGAGCACAAAAGAAAGGTTTGAGAACTCTATCTGGCTTTCAATTTCGCGAACATATTCAGTTCCTAAGTTGCAGTCGGATCTAGCTTCTAAAATCCATGTGAGAGATATTGGTGGAAACGAAGTGAGTGAGGATGGAGAGCCTATAATTAGTTTAAGAGATGTTGTAAAGGAACGAGTTAGTGAGGTGCGTGCAGCGGAGTGCATTCATAGCCATTTACAAAGATCAAGGTCGTTGATTGTGTTGGATGATGTGCGGAGAGAAACTATTCAAGATAATTTGATAGCAAACCTGGGTCTTCCTGTTAGTGATAACTGCCACTGCAAAATTGTTGTCACCAATAGAAACAGAGAAGTTTGCAGAAATATGAATGCCCACATTTATGAGATGGAGTATCTCTCCGACGAGGATAGTTGGAAATTATTTTGTGCTTATGCCTTTGCAAATTATCCCCCAAAAGAGTCTCTGCCACACCTTGAGAAGATAGCTGGTGATATTATAAAGGAGTGTGGTAAGCTACCATTGGCTATAAAAACAATTGCAGGTTCTCTGGCAGGCAAGACACTGGTATGGGATTGGGAGTCCAAATATCGCCAGCTAAAAGAGGTAGTCCACCGTAATGACCGCATCATGCAGATTCTTAAGCTGAGCTATGACTGGCTGCCTCCAGCTCTTAAACCCTGTTTTGCATATTTTTCTCTGTTTCCCGAAGATGAAGAAATAGATTGTGAATATGTCATAAATCTGTGGATTGGAGAAGGGTGTTAACTATTTACACTATCTGTCATCCGGCAAATACGTGGCATGCGTTGTTGGCAAAATGTTACATGTGGCATTGACGTGACAAGGAATATATAATGATATTTGTGTAAAGTGAAAAGTTGGAAAGTCTGAATGGTTTGTCGGCAGTTTTATTTGAGACCAATGTAAACTGACAAGTTTATTAATTATTGTCAGTCCTTTCTCGCCAAGTATTGACTTTGCATGGCGGACTCCAAATTTTTGTTAAACCTAATTGAGGTTGTGGGTATCGAATTACTCTGAACAAACAGTTTTGTTGCATTTTGAAAGATTGTATTCATTTTGTAAATCAGACAGGTAATAATTTGGGTCAAGATATCTTTGTGCGAAACAGGGAATTGATCGATGGATTCACGCAGGTTCATTATTTGTTGTCTATTTCACATGGAGTTTCAGGTTTATGCATTTATCTTACTCAGTGAAAATACAAGTTTGCTTATATGTTTGTTTTGCTCTGTATGAGAATCTGGAGCGCATGAAAGAAGGAAGAAACTTCCTAAGGCCAGACAGAATCTTGTGTCTCAGGTATGCGGTTTCTTGGGCAGAATCGTAAAATTCACAGGTATGAAGATTATGTTCTTGATTCACTTCTAAAGAGGGTTTCGAAATCGATATATGGCTATGCAGTGTTTTATAAATCTTTTGGGGTTTTAAACCCAGGGCACTATTTAAAAGTTTGTTGTTTCAAAGCAAAAGGAAATATGTAAATGTTTCAGTCAGTTATGCCGTTATGAAAACTGTCTTCAAATATCTCTCAAACGAAGATTTATGTTTATCAGCTTCGCCTAAAACAGATTTGTAATCTGAAACAGATCTTTTGCAGTTTTTTAAGAGGAAGATTGTTAAACAAATTCTAACTGGTTCAGTTAGAAATATGTAACTGTTTTGTTTCGAAGTTCATATATAACTTGTAATCTTTAGATGCATGTATGTATGTGTGTGTAAAAAACATATATATATATATATATATGTATCTGAAGATTAGCGGGTCTGAAAGTTTTATCATAAACTTGTGTACATGTACAAGTGATATATGCACATTTGTATATGTATATGAGTTGTGTTAAATTGTGTTAAATTTCTGAGCAGTAGTGACTGCCGATTGTAAAGAATTGAAATGAATAAAAGATACAGGTTCATGGAGTGGTTTTTCTCCCTATGACAAAATCATGAGATTTTGGAGGGTTTTCCACTCGGCACAAATTTGGTATTTCTTCATGTTTGTGAATTTCATTTTCTTATGCTTATGATAAATGTTTACACTTCTCCTGCATAAACTGTAAATATTCTGTTTTAAACTGCTTAGTGAAATTTTTGAAGGAGTTTCTTATTAGAACAATACAGTTCTGATTCACCCCCCCCTCTCAGAACTGTGATACTTCCAACAAGTGGTATCAGAGCGTAGGATTCCTTTAGGAATTGATCTCTGGTTATTGGAAGTTATGGCACATTCTGAAGGAGCTTTCCTTAATAGGGCACCTTTGTTTGATGGAAATGATTATGTTTTCTGGAAAGTTAAAATGGAAGCATTTATACATTCTCTAGATGTAAGGATGTGGGATGTAGTAACAACAAAATACAATGTTCCAGCGTCAGTTCCTACTGATGCAGATGAGAAACTAAAATTTGAATTAGATAAGAAGGCTAGATATGCTCTTCTTTGTGGTCTTGCTAGAGATGTCTTTGCCAAAGTCATTTATTGTAAATCTGCAAATGATATATGGGTAAAACTTGAAACTATCTATCAAGGAGATGACAAGGTTAAAGAATCCAAACTGATTACTCTTAAAACTCAGTTTGACAATCTGAAAATGAGTGATGATGAAACCATTGCTGCATATTTTTTAAGAATTGAGGAAGTTGTGAATGCCAGGAAGGGTTTAGGTGAAGACATAGAAGAACATGATGTTGTTTCAAAGGTTATTAGGTCAGTCCTACCTAAATTTGAAACAAAAATTTCTACATTAGAAGAAAAGAAAAGCTTTTCAAAAATGACCTTACATCAACTTCAAGGAACTCTAACTGCATATGAAATGAGAATCAGCAGTCAAGCTAGTTCTTCATCAAAAGAATCAGCCTTTAAGGTTGAAAAGAATGATGAGAGTGATTCAGATCTAACTGATGCTTTAGAAGCATTATTGGTTAAAAGAATGGCAAAGAAATATAAAAGCAAACCTAAATGCTTCAGTTGTGGTCAATTAGGACATTTTGCTGCTAGATGTCCAAATATTGAACTTGATGAGTGTGATGAGAAATCTGAGAGATTTTCCAGGAAGAAGCCTTGGAATCAGAATAAAAGATTTAAGGATTTCAAAAAGAAAAGTCTTTTTTCAAAAGAGGATCCAAATGAAGAATCTAGTGATGCAGATGAAGACGGGGAAACATTATTTATGGCGGAAATAGTTCATACTCCTAAATTTGAATCAAATGAGCCGGAATCCTCATCTGATTTAGAGATAGAAGTAGATCTTGAAGAAGAACTTTTAAAATCTCTGCAAGAAATTAAAAGGTTAAAAAAATCAGTTGCAAGTTATGAGACTGAAAATCAAAAACTTCAAGATGAATTAATAAAAGCAAATTCAATTATAGAAGGT
Source organism: Cryptomeria japonica (assembly GCF_030272615.1). NCBI lineage: Eukaryota > Viridiplantae > Streptophyta > Pinopsida > Cupressales > Cupressaceae > Cryptomeria > Cryptomeria japonica. The sequence continues at coordinate 108,279,370 of NC_081408.1, forward strand.
CAAAAACTCTCACTTGAAGAAAAGGATAAAAAACTGAAAATCTTGCAATGTTCTTTTGAAGAATCTACTAATCAGAAAACAAAGTTGTTTTTCAATGGATATTGTTTCAACTGTAATATCTTTGGGCACAAAGCAATCTTTTGTAAAAATAGTACTGGTCAAGGCAAAAGAAAAGTTATTAGGTGCTTCAAATGTTTTTACTATGGTCACTATGCAAATCAGTGTAAATTAAATCTGAGACCTAAACAGATGTGGAAACAAGTAAAGACGAATGAAAAGTCCTTAATTGTTGAAACAGTCTTATTTGCTCAAAATTCTGCAACATGGGTGTTGGATAGTGGCTGTTCTCATCATATGACTGGGTGCGAGAACAAATTCAAAACCTTAGAAAACTTTGATGGAGGTTTTGTACGTTTTGGTGATAATTCAGGAGCTTATATAACAGGAAAAGGCTCAATAATCTTAAATAATGATACACCAATACATGATGTGTACCTTGTCGAAGGATTGAAACATAACCTTTTAAGTGTTAGTCAGATATGTGATAGTGGATATTTTGTCTCTTTCAATACAAAAGAATGTCATATTAAAAATGGGAAAGATAGAGTCATTGCCAGTGGGTTAAGAACAAATGGTAATTTGTATAATCTGATAGATTCAACTATTCAAGAAACATCATTGGTCAATACCTGCTTTATGAGTCAAGTGGAAGAGAATTGGCTATGGCACAAAAGACTGGGACATTTGAATTTTGATAATCTTGCTAGAATCAGCAAGAACAAAAAGGTCAGGGGTCTACCACAAATAACTAAACCTGCATCTGTTTGTGAAAAGTGTATAAAAGGTAAACAAACAAGAGTTTCTTTTAAAACAAAAGAATATCTGACAAACAGACCACTTGAACTAGTACATACTGATTTATGTGGTCCAACTAAAACAGCCTCTTTAAATGATGAAAAATATTTCATGCTGTTTATAGATGATTATTCAAGAATGGTTTGGGTAACATTTTTGAAACATAAATCAGAAGCCTTTGAACGTTTCAAAATTTTCAGGAAGATGGTAGAAAGAGAAACTGATTTAAAACTGAAATGCTTAAGATCAGATAGAGGAGGAGAGTTTACCTCTCAAGAATTTATTGAGTATTGTGAAAGACGAGGTATAAAAAGACAATACTCTACTGCTAGAACACCTCAACAAAATGGGGTTGTAGAGAGAAAAAATAGAACTGTCAAGGAAATGGCCAGGACTATGTTAAATGAAGCAAAGCTGCCTGACAAGTTCTGGAAAGAAGCTGTTCATACAGCTGTCTATATTTTAAATAGAGCTCAAATCAGAATTAGGACAGCTTATACACCATATGAATTATGGTATGGGAAAACAGCAAATGTTAAGAATTTTAAAATATTTGGTTGCAAATGTTTTATCAGAAAAAATGATGATTCTCTAGAAAACTTTAACTCAAGATCTGATGAAGGGATTTTTCTTGGGTATTCTACACATAGCAAAGCATATAAATGCTATAATAAAAGGCTGAACAAAATTGTAGAAGCCATAAATGTTATGTTTGATGAAACATCTGTATGCTGTAATGACAAAGAAGAATATGAAGGTTTATCTTTTCAAGAATCAGAGAGTTTTCATAATGAAAATCATGAACAAGATAAAGTTGAAACTGATGATGAAGATGAACTTGCAGGAAGAATAGAATCAGAAAATAGTCCCAATTCTAAAATCACTAGTGATGGATCAAAGATAAAAACATCTTCTAGAATAATAGCTAAGAGACATCCTGAGTCTCAAGTTATTGGTGATATTGATAAAGGAATTTTGACTAGAAGAAAAGCCAAAATAGGAGAACAAGTAAATATTGCTGAACAGTTTTGTTTGATAGCAGATTTTGAACCAAAGAATGTAACTGAAGCTCTATCAAATTCTAGTTGGCAAAATGCTATGCTGGATGAAATAAATCAGATAGAGAAAAACAAGACTTGGGAACTTGTTCCCAGACCTGATGATAAAAATATTATTGGTGGAAAATGGATATTCCGCAATAAACTAAATGAGGAAGGTGTAGTGATCAGAAATAAAGCAAGATTTGTTTGCAAAGGATATGCACAACAAGAAGGAGTTGATTTTGGTGAAACCTTTGCACCAGTTGCAAGGATGGAGTCAATCAGAATCTTTCTTGCATATGCCACTCATAAAAATTTTACTGTTTACCAAATGGATGTCAAAACTGCTTTCCTAAATGGATATCTTGAGGAGGAAGTTTATATGGAACAGCCAGAAGGTTTCAAATCTTCTGACAAGCCTAATTATGTTCTGCGTCTCAAAAAGGCCTTATATGGTTTAAAACAAGCTCCTCGAGCTTGGTATTCCAGATTAGATAAACATCTAATTGCAAATGGATTCATTAAAGGAAATGTGGACAACACTTTGTATACAAAAATGGACAATGAAAATTTATTGGCTGTTGAAATATATGTTGATGATATTATTTTTGGTTCTACTAATGATCATTTAGCACAAACTTTTTCAGGAATCATGGAGTCAGAATTTGAAATGTCTATGTTAGGACCTTTGACATTTTTCTTGGGAATTCAAGTCTCTCAGCTTGAACATGGTTTGTTTATCTCTCAACTGAAATATGCTAAGGAAATGCTTAAAAGGTTTCAAATGGATACTTGTAATCCAGTTGGTACACCAATGGAAATTGGATGTAAGTTGATGAAAATTGATGAATCTCCTCTTGTTGATCAAAGAGAGTATCGATCTATGATAGGAAGTCTTTTATATCTTACTGCTTCTAGACCAGATATAATGTACTCTGTATGTCAAGTTGCTAGATATCAAGCAGCTCCTCGTCAATCTCATCTCAATGCTGTTCACCGTATCTTTAAATATTTACAAGGTACTTTGGATTATGGTTTGTGGTATCCAAAAAATGATGATTTTGCTCTCATTGGTTATACAGATGCTAATTGGGGTGGATGTAAAGATGATCAACGAAGTACTAGTGGTGCTGCATTTTTCTTAGGTGATCGGTTAGTTGCTTGGCACAGTAAAAAACAAGATTGTGTCACTCTTTCTACTGCTGAGTCTGAAGTTATTGCTGCAACGGCATGTTGTACTCAGTTAATTTGGATGTCTTATCAGCTTTCAGATTTGGGTATTCATGTTCAAAAACCTCTCAAAATCCTTTGTGACAATACCAGTGCTATTCAGATTTCTAAAAATCCTGTTATGCATTCTAGAACTAAGCATGTTGCCATCAAATTGCAGTATATTCGCGAACATGTGTCATCCAATGAGGTCATTCTTATTCATGTACCTTCTAAATTACAAGTTGCTGATATTTTTACCAAAGCTCTTCCTAGAGAATTGTTTGAACAGTTCAGAATTCGCTTGGGAGTCTTCTCCCAATCCATGCTGGGATAAGTTTTACAGCAGATGGTTAGATTTTTGATGCATAAATTTTGGGGGAGTAAGTAGGTTCATACAGGTTCAGTTCAGTGGTGTTTTGATGGTGTTTTGATTGGCACAGGTTCATACAGTTCAGTTCAGTGGTGTTTTGATGGTGTTTTGATTGGCACAGGTTCATACAGGCTCATTTGACACAGGTTCACAGGGACAGGTTCAGTTTTGATTTGATCTTTTGGCACAGCAGTTTTGGTTTGTTCAGGTTTGGTTCTTGTATTTGGATGCACTTGGGTCATAGGTTAATCATGTTTTCATGGTACATCTGTTTGGTATTTCAGTTCATTATCTTATTTATGATCAACGGTATTTCAGTTCATTCTATGTAATGGTGAAAATTTCTGCATCAAAAATGGGGGAGATTGTTAACTATTTACACTATCTGTCATCCGGCAAATACGTGGCATGCGTTGTTGGCAAAATGTTACATGTGGCATTGACGTGACAAGGAATATATAATGATATTTGTGTAAAGTGAAAAGTTGGAAAGTCTGAATGGTTTGTCGGCAGTTTTATTTGAGACCAATGTAAACTGACAAGTTTATTAATTATTGTCAGTCCTTTCTCGCCAAGTATTGACTTTGCATGGCGGACTCCAAATTTTTGTTAAACCTAATTGAGGTTGTGGGTATCGAATTACTCTGAACAAACAGTTTTGTTGCATTTTGAAAGATTGTATTCATTTTGTAAATCAGACAGGTAATAATTTGGGTCAAGATATCTTTGTGCGAAACAGGGAATTGATCGATGGATTCATGCAGGTTCATTATTTGTTGTCTATTTCACATGGAGTTTCAGGTTTATGCATTTATCTTACTCAGTGAAAATACAAGTTTGCTTATATGTTTGTTTTGCTCTGTATGAGAATCTGGAGCGCATGAAAGAAGGAAGAAACTTCCTAAGGCCAGACAGAATCTTGTGTCTCAGGTATGCGGTTTCTTGGGCAGAATCGTAAAATTCACAGGTATGAAGATTATGTTCTTGATTCACTTCTAAAGAGGGTTTCGAAATCGATATATGGCTATGCAGTGTTTTATAAATCTTTTGGGGTTTTAAACCCAGGGCACTATTTAAAAGTTTGTTGTTTCAAAGCAAAAGGAAATATGTAAATGTTTCAGTCAGTTATGCCGTTATGAAAACTGTCTTCAAATATCTCTCAAACGAAGATTTATGTTTATCAGCTTCGCCTAAAACAGATTTGTAATCTGAAACAGATCTTTTGCAGTTTTTTAAGAGGAAGATTGTTAAACAAATTCTAACTGGTTCAGTTAGAAATATGTAACTGTTTTGTTTCGAAGTTCATATATAACTTGTAATCTTTAGATGCATGTATGTATGTGTGTGTAAAAAACATATATATATATATGTATCTGAAGATTAGCGGGTCTGAAAGTTTTATCATAAACTTGTGTACATGTACAAGTGATATATGCACATTTGTATATGTATATGAGTTGTGTTAAATTGTGTTAAATTTCTGAGCAGTAGTGACTGCCGATTGTAAAGAATTGAAATGAATAAAAGATACAGGTTCATGGAGTGGTTTTTCTCCCTATGACAAAATCATGAGATTTTGGAGGGTTTTCCACTCGGCACAAATTTGGTATTTCTTCATGTTTGTGAATTTCATTTTCTTATGCTTATGATAAATGTTTACACTTCTCCTGCATAAACTGTAAATATTCTGTTTTAAACTGCTTAGTGAAATTTTTGAAGGAGTTTCTTATTAGAACAATACAGTTCTGATTCACCCCCCCCTCTCAGAACTGTGATACTTCCAACAAAGGGTTCAACTTCATTCCACAAGGAGAAGAACAGTGGAATATTAGGTGGAGTATATGTCTCAATTCGCTAATCTATGTTTGATTGACATGGTAGAGAGGCTAGAAGAACCTCGCATAGGAACCAAATTATGTAAATTGCACGATTTGTTGTTTGATTTAGCTGTTACCATATCTAAAGAAAAAAAATGTGCATTTTCATTTGAAGAAGTATTCACAAAATTTCGAGGTAGCGGCTGCCGAAGGATTATGTTGCCAAAGAGATAAATGATAGTGCCCTGGGCAAAAGGATTAATAATTGTGGGTAGTCTCTCTGCACTCGCAAAAGGATTAATAATTGTGGGCAGTCTCTTCGCACTCTATCTCTGTTTCAAAACTATGGCATTAGAAATATTGCCTCCAACTTCTTTGCTAGTGGAAGAGTACTGCGGGTACTCGACCTCAGGGGAACTGGAATTTCATCATTGCCAGAATTAGTTGGAAACTTGAAGCTTCTCAGAGTCTTGAATTTGTCTCAAACACATATCAGGAAGGTACCCAAGTGTGTTAGTGTTATCCTTTTTTTTAAACTCGGCAATTTTTAAACTTTTTGGCTTTTAAAATCTTGTGTGCAATAAGTATCAATTTGAAAGGTCTCTTATAATCCTTAAATGCTAAGTCTCTCATCTCATCAGCTATTTAACAAATTAAATTAATTTGTGGATATTCTTATTTCCACCAAAAGGAAGGAGCGATCAAATAGGTTGACAAACAATCAAAATATCGGTGGACTTGTGGATGTTCTTCAAATCACCAATAATTTGTAAATAAGCCGAAACACTTGCTAAGTGTATGGTTTGGTCCTTTCGCGTGGTTGGGCAAGTTTTCAAAGATGCCGATATATTCAATTTCCTGGCATTATTGGTAAGTTAGGTCACTTTACAGAAAGACCAACAAGAATGCAGATTAGCCACATCGATCACGTTACAAACTTCTTACACTAAATCAAGTTAGCGGTGAATGAGCACGAATGGTTACAAAAATCAATGTCTCGGTCTTCAAAGTTACCATTAAATGATCTATCGGAAAATTGTGAAAATGGGCAGAGAGATCGATCAACATTTTATAATTACCCATCAACTCATTGGCAAGTTGTGGCGTTTTCACAAATTACCGATGGAGTGAAGGTGCGAAGGATAAATGAAGTAATATCTGCAAGTTTACCAACTTGGCACAGTATAGCAAAACACCGATGCACTCTCACAGTTAGTTATTCTAACTCATTTATGGGCAATTTGATGGAGTTGCCAAAGAGCCGATACATTCTTAAGAGAAAAGGTAGTTATTATTTCATTGGTGATATGGAAAAGTTGTGCAAATTTCTGAAATTACAGACGCCTTCTTCAAAGAAGAGTTCGTTATCATAAGTGATTCTTATATAGCTTTGAAACTACATGCACTCGGAAAAAGAACTTTGTAAACATCAAGCAAACGTAAAGTGACAGGTGCAAAGCCGAGCTCTACAGTCTTTGTCTCCACTTTCTCTGTCAGCACTGAAAACGGGAGCTTCGTAACAGCTATGGACATGCATCAAAGTGATAGCAAGGCATTTGAAATGTTTCACAGGGTGTCTCAAAACAATGTCATCTCGTGGTACACCGTGATTGCAGTATTCAAATAAAATAGATAACCTTCAGGGCACGTGAGATGTCTAATGTAATGCATTAAAGAGATGTCTTCTCCTGGAATGCGAAGATAGCAAGTTATGTACAAAATACATTTGTTAAACAAGTTTTTAGAAGTCCTCAAGCAAATGCAAGTAGTGGGTGCAAAGCCATATTCCATAACCTTTGCTAGCATCCTTCCCGCTTACGCGCTTTGGAACGGCCACCCTTAAACAACACACACTAAGCTTTGACTGCTTCGGTGTGTTGTGGGCCCCTAAAGTTCATTCCGTCCATTTCCGTTAGAAAAATAATCACCGTTAATTTTCCGTGGTTGTTGTGGGCCCCTCTAACCCATCTTGTTCACCGTTAATTGTCCCATTAATCCCGCCCAAAGTTCAAATTTTGAAACTGTTTTCTCCCGCTGGTAAGTTCTGAGACAAGGCACGTGAAGTGTTTAATAGGATGCCTAAAAGAATGACGTGGTTGCAGCATATGCCAAAAAGACGTTTGTTGAAAAGGATTTTGCCAGACTGCGTATTCTTTGGCAACATCCTCCTGCCTGTGATAAAAGAAATATTTTTTTATCTCTACTTCCATGCCATTTTCATAGCACATCGTTTCACAAGGTTATATACCTGTATTTAATCAAACCATAGCTAAGGAAGGTACATACATATATTTATTTTATTTGTGAGATTTCTTTTCCAATGTTAGTCTGGAAGCTTTACTTAAAATCAATCAGTATTATAAATTGCAAGTTAAAAAAATAAAATGAAGTTTTCTAGAATTTTATATTTAATAAAATTTTGATATTTATTTTGAGAAATAAATTCATTGAAACATTAAAAAAATTGTGATTTTAAATAGTATTGCAAATTAAAAGATTTTTGAGTAGACATAAATATTTTTAAAATATAAAACAAATCAAAAAAATAATTTAGTATTTCTTGCTAGAAGTTTAAAATTTATTTTACCCATGATCATAAATTGTGCAAAAGTCTTAGAATCAAGTCAATCTTATTTTTGTTTGTGCACAACTAAAATAGCATTACATATTAATTATGTATTGACTTAGTTAATTACAAGTTTTTGAATCAAATTTATATTATTTCTCTATTTCTTTTCCTTTTCTATATAAGTAGGCAATGTGGTACAAAGTGCCAAGCTTTTTTTTTTTTCTTATCAATAGAAATGTTTCATATGAATTTGAATTCCTCTATAAATTAATTCATGACCTTAAGATAGTCAAGCATATGGCAAGATAAGAATTCCATGTGTAGATTTAGTAGATTTAGTTGGCCTCAAGGAATATTGAACAAAAACACAAAAAAATGTATCTAAATCAACATAATATTTATATTCAATTTCAATTTCACTAAATTACTAAATTCCATTATGCATCTATATTTGATGAATAAGCAAATTCGCCTGGTTTCTCTAACTTTAATACCATATAAAATCAACTTTATGTGACATAAATACAATAATACTTTAAAAAAATGTACATATAAATGAACCACAAATAGATTCATTCATCCCATAGGAGGTACTCCTAACAAAACAAGAAGGTGATAATTCAAGAGATATTAAGACAATAAGAGAAAGAATAATGTGTAGAGGCATACCAAAATCTTTTAATACCTTCTCAACAAGTTAGAAAAAGACAAATTTCAATTCTCTTTGAATATTTCTCAAAGAGAATAAAAAATGATGAATAGTTCAAAATCAATTATGGTCAAGAATACGTAACACAATATAGAATTGCTACAAGAAAAGGTTGGATCAAAAGAACACTAATGAGGATATTATTATAATTCTAATAGTCTTATTCAAATTTTTAATATATTTTATCACACTTTTATAGTGATTAGTAAGTGCTACTAAAATTTTTCGTGAGATAATTAGATTGAATTAATGGTATGAGTTATTTTTCGCACCATCACTTGGCATCTAATGTTGCAAGCGTGTCTCCATATTTTGCGCCATAAATATTTTCTAAGAAATTAAGTATTCCCTTTACGATATACTTTTGTATATTTAGGATACTAATATTTACAAATCATCTTTCAACTCATCATGTGTATTTCTTTTAAATAACTAATCATTTGCATTTGATTACTTATTTTCTTCTTTCTAAAATTAATCAAATAATATTGTATTATTATTTGATTATATTATATCCAATCAATCATTCTTTTTCATATTCTACCTTAGGTAATTAAATCCAAATATTTATTTAAAGCCAATCTCACCTTATCTAAAAATTAACCATAAGCTTTATTTCTTTGTGATATGATGTTGTTATATGAAGCTTCAATATTATATCATTTGTATGGGTCTTTCAATTATAAAATCTATACTTTGAAAAAAATGAGAAATGATTTTGACTGGTGAGGCCAAATATGAGGGACCTCATCTCCAACATGAATGCTCAACAATATCAATGTTATGGCGATTCTCATTGACAAAAGAAGTTAACCTAGAAATAAGTAAGATCAAAATATTCATTTTAGATATTTTGGGTACATTGTAGAAAATATCTTCATTAGTAAAGTCACCTATTAAGATTATCAAGGAGTTTGACGATCATTTGCACAAACCAATGACTTAAGATTCAATTGATAAGATTTGATTAATTAAAGTGGGATAGGTATGAACCTTTTACATAACTTCTTAAGAGAACCTGCCTGAGGCACATGAGGAGTGTGCACCCAGCCAAAAAACTATAGGTAAGACCCAAAAATATGAAAAATTGAGTAGACAACCAAGACAAAACCACTATACAAAGGGACAAAAAAATAAAATAAACACCAACCACCCACCAAAGATATGAAGGAATTCTCCACTGAGTGGGGGAATTATCATCTTTCCATTCATGGCATGGCATTTAACTTTCTTAGAAAAGGATAGCTTTTTGTTAGAATCTTTCCCAAGACCAAAGTAACTGAATCTAGAGTAGCCTTGACAAAAGAGGTGAGGGGGTCCAATGCCATAGTAAAGAGAGTCCAGATGTTTCTTTCGCTTCCCCTTCTTATGTTCTATCTCCTTCTAGATTGCATGCAGAGAGGTTGAATTCTTTATCGTCATTTCCTGTCTTAGAGTAGTCATTTCCTCTACTTTTATTTCTAGAGCCTAATGATTTTCCTTCAACTCAACCATGTCTTTCCTCGCATCCCTCTGGGTACTCTTTGCATTGAGATCTTGTTGTCTAAATTTCACTCATAGTTCAATTTTAGTCTTGCCTTGTCATTTTTAAGTTGACTGAAATTGATTTAATTCATCTTATCCAAGCTTGTCAAAGTTTTGTGTTAGTTCTAGAAATCATGTCAAAGTTCAACAAGTTAAGTGGAACTAGTCAATGTTGTTCTTTCTTTGAAAATTCTTTAGTTAGCCAGTCTAGGGTCAAGTTCAACTTCGGGTGTTAATCCCTGACACCGTCCTTAAAATTGTTGAGTCTTTGTTCTACATTGTTTTATCCTTGTTGGCTTTATGAAAGAGTTCCATCACAAGCAAATCTTGAGAAGGAAGTTGTACCTTCATTAAAAATTCAGAGGGAAATCACTTGGCAATTTTCTTTATTGCATTGCTCTTCTTTGTGGGCATAAAGTCAGATTAGAGATCAAATCTTAAAGACCAATATGTTAACCAACAAATCCTTAAGTTTCTCTTCCATAGTCTCCCACCTTTCTAGTTTTTTGGCCATGTCATTGGTAGCCTTTTGAACTCTCTTGTCATTCTCATCCAATGCCTAGCTATCACCGTGAGCCTCTGACTCAACCACTATTTTTGGCCTATTGATCTTCTTCTTGGCCACACTCAGCTGGGAAAGGAGTCACCGCACAACCAAATCTTGTTTGTGAATCACCTCTACCAGCCTAGAAACTTTATCGACCAGAGTAGGGAAATCAAGCCTGATAGTAGAAACACCATGGGACAATGAAGGGAGTCTAATAGGGGAATGAAGGGCACTTTCTCTTTAGAACCAACCAGAGACCAATCTAAATGCTCTTCTATATTTTGTAAAATTTTGCTATAATTTTATCAAAATATTACACCTACTTTGTCAAAGGTATTCTAATTATGGTGATGGTTTATTTTATTTGTTTGTCTAAATTGAGAAAACTAGTAAAATCAATGATTTGATATTGTGTTGGAATAGAGTCTCATCTCAAAATAGTGCATGACTTTGGTGATTTGATTTGATGCAACTTGAGAACTATTATGTTCTAAATTTCCTTTGGTTCATGTATTGATGTTCTGTATGATTGTGTGAATGATGATCATCATGGAATTGGATTATTAGTTTCCTCCTAATCTTTCAAATCTAATAAATGGAGTGAAATCCATTTTTTTCTATTGTTTATGAATTTTTTTACCCTATCCTTTGGTATTCTCTTTATATTAATTCAATTAAATAGCTTTAAATTGCCAAGAGCAAGTTCAATATTTGTATATACTTAAATTTTATGATATATATGACAAAATGTTACTGATTTGAAACAAAATTAGATTGAATGAGATGCACCATTAAATGGATCCTTATTTCTAGGAGCTCTAAATTGATTGAATCTAAAACTGGATCTACTTGAACTATACAAATTTGGATTTTAATTCACTAGAAAAGGCCCCTTATTGAACCAATAATCACATAGACCACTTAGCTACCAAACACGATGAAGAATTGACTATAAAAAAAACCTTGGAATAGGATCTCTTCCTTTTCAAGAGGATTAAGTGATATTTTGTTTACTCGGAGTTGGTTGTGCTAACATCACTATTGATAGGTACTCAATGGTCAAGTACCCTCTTGATCTCTCTATCAATCATCTACTATCTTCCCCATCCACCTATTCTCTATCTCACATCCTCATCCTCACCCTCCATCAATACCATTTCAAAAATCTCAAAGAAAAAGGAAAAGGTAAAGATAAATTTTAATTCATCCAATGGAAAAAAAATTATTCTATTTGCACCTTAGGCCTGTGAGTACGATGAATAAATCCTAGCAAACATGGATCATGTATAATCACCCATCCTTTCGAACTTTATGGTTGAGGAAAAGCTTCATTTACACTATCCTACCTACCACAATGTCTTATCCACATCCTCCAAATTCCTTCATCGCGTATCCTTCGTCCTATTGCCCTCATTTTCCACATTTGATATTGATAATGTTAGGGGTAAAATTTTCACACATAATTTAGAAAATGCAAACCTCACTTCCTGTACCATCCATCCCTCTTGTACATCACCCTCAAATATAATTTCTTTGTAACATAGTCCTTGGAGCTCCATTATCCTATCCTCCATCTACTATCCTCCTATATCCTATCACCATCCATCCATCCATCCATTGAATTCCCCATCTCCTACCTAAGAAACTCCTATGGATTCTTTCATCCTTGTCTCAATCCTTGGTTCTCCTTGGTATTAATTCCCATCCATTCTACTATCCTAATTATCCTATCCACTATAATTTCTTATACCTAATCCTCCATGTAATCTCATGCCATTCAATCCATTTATCCTCCATCTCCCCAATACAAACATCCCAAAAACCCTCCATACAAATGCAATCAATCCTAATCTATGTTGTCTATCATGCAATCCATTAATCCACTTCAATCTAATTATCATCATAGGGATACATCAATGAATCATTCCTAATCCTTATGTTGTTCTTATTTTTAACAAAATAGTCATAGGATATGCATTATTCTTATTATTAACATTTATATCCTTATCATCATTGATCTACCTATCACTTAGTCAATTCTAAGCTTTGTTATGGGCAAAATTCTAGTTTATTTTTGGTTTGTTATACATGCTTGCTTGTTGATAGTATGCATTTTTAATATTTTCATCTATCATATTCTTTGATCTATATTACAACAAGGGCATCATGGTATCATAAGGCATATGTTTGATGTTGACCTTTTGATCATATACTTGGAACATCATCACCCTAGTTTCTTATACCTTGGTGCATAATGTTAAGTACAATATCAAATTCAAGTTGTTGACATCATTATAACATGACTTTCATCATTCATCTTTCCTCTTTATCCATCTCTCCATTGTCCATAGCTCTTTCTATCCTTTTATTCTTCCATGCTCTAACCCTCCCATCATTTTGAGAGAAAATGTGTTCTTCAATCCTTTGTATCCTATCTAGAGGAGTATCAAACTCTCTCCTTGTGACCCATCCTCATACTTCTAGTGATAAGGGTATCATGCCACTAGTCCTCATATCTTCGTACCCATTATGTTTTATTTTTCTTTAATACAATGTGGCTTCTTATAATCATGATAGCATATCAAAGAGGGTAAAATGCAAACACATAGATTTATCCATACTCAACTACATTTAACTTTACCCTATTCTAGCCATTAAAAACACACACACACACACACACATATATATATATATATGACTGAATTTTACATCATCTAAGAGTTCTTTTTTCTATCTGATACATGAACACGAGTCTATCATGATATCTCATTGAGTGAGACTTAATCTATTGAGGGCATCTTTTCCATCAAAGTCACCTTCAGCATGGTATTGGCCTTATGTCTTATATCATACTTTTGAGGATTGAACATTGATGGATGGTGTAATTAAAAACATTCCATCACTCTTCCCACTTATGCTCAACCAATTGAAATATAAACCTTTACCATGTAAACTACTTTTAAAAAACTCGTTCCCTGCAAAAGCAATAAGAATTTGGATTTTTTTTCTTTAATTTCAATTCTTTAAATCCTTAAATAGTAAAGGAAATGATAGCCTAAAATGTCACCAAATGTTATTATTCATCACTTATTTACAAAAAATAAAGAATGGTCAAATTAATGTACTTCACAAAATGAAATATTAACTTGACTTTCCTTGTAAATGTAGATTTACAAACAAAATGGTTGGAATTGATAATAAAGACCTAACCAAATTAGGCTTCTCTAGATTTAGGCAAAATCCATCTTCTTTGTAAACCCATCATCAAAATAAAGCTCATAACTGGACAGATCATGTTGAAATCGCTGGCCTCTTTTTTCTTTGCCATTATTCTTATTACTCAACTGTGAACCGTAGTTTTCCATGTCTCTCCTCGGCAGCAATAATTTCCAGCCTCAACAATAACAGATTTCTCACGTCCATCAAAACAACACACTCGCATTGGAAAGAAAATCTCAGAAACAAAATAAATACATCCATATACCTTCCTTAGCTATGATTTGATTAAATGCATGTATATATCCTCTTCGTGAAACGATGCGCTATGAAAACCTAATAACTTAGTAGAGAAACGACTTTTTTCATGCCTCCTCTGAAACTGGCATGGAAATAGTGAGATAAAAAATTCTTTCTTGTATCTAAACCCTATCCCAAAGCTTTTATTTTGGCACAGGCAGTGAGGATGCTGCCAGAAAGTGCGAAGTCTGGCAAAATCCTTCTCAACAAACACATTTTCTGCATATCCTGCAACCACGTCATTCTGTGAGGGGTGCATCCCGTTAAACATTTTACGTGCCTTGTCTACACTTCCACGTTGTACATGCATGTCTTTCAGATGATTTCGAACAGTTATGATAGACATCCCTACCCAAAGCTCCCATTTTTGCCACAGGCCGCGTGAAAATGAGTTCTGCTAAGGTCAAAAATCTATTTGTTGTGGCTGGAGAACTTACGAGCAGGAGAAAACGGTTTGAAAACTTAAACTTTGGGCGGGATTAATGGGTACAGCTAACGGCAAACAAGATGGGGTTAGAGGGGCCCACAGCAGGCACAGAAAATTAACGGTGAGTATTTACTAAACGGAAACGGAAGGGAATGAACGTTAGGGGGCCCACAGCACACCTAAGCAGCCAAAGCTTAGTGTGTGATGTTTAAGCCACCACCTTTGGAACAGGTCATAAACATTCATCAAAGCATAATGTATGGAGGGTTTTTGTCAGATATTAGAATTCTAATTGCCACAGTCAACATGAATGGAAAATGTGGAAGCATAGATAAGGCATATGGCTTGATGGTGTTCGAAGCCTTGAAATAGAACATGCACTAAATGAACTTGGTGAAAACACTTTCAAAACTTTCAATCAGATATATAAATACAAAGCCACAGGCATAAAATCACCATGCAGTAACCTTTGCCAACATTATATCTGCCAGCACAAAATGGGAAGTTCCCAAATCGGTTTTGGATACATGCATGCAAAATATGGAGGGATAAAACAAGGCGTGTGAAATGTTTCAAAGAGTGCCTCAAAGAGAGGTCATCACGTAAAATGTGATGATATGTGCCAAGTGGAGTTGTTGAAATGACTTTAGAAATGTTTAAGTGCAATTTGCAGGATTTGAAGTTGTATTCTATGATCTTTGTCGATATTTTCTTCAGCTACACCGATGGCTATGCATATAATAGATTTGGTGAAAAGGCTTTAGACACATTGATGCATACATGGTTGACTGGTGTATATCTAGACTCCACTACTTTTGTCCTGTCGGGGCGGCTTGTAGAGACATTTACTTCTAGTACGGGGTGTGGACATCCATCAAAGCATAAGGGTTTATTTTTCAGCTTTCGTTATTAATAGTGGGCATCATTTCTTAACATTTGAAAGTTATGAGGGATATGGGTTTGTTATTCAGTGAAGATCTCTCAAAACTAAGTATTCTAATGTATATGTTGATGTAAAATTATTGAGATTCATGATGAAATGACATTACACATGCTGGAAAGTGAAAGAGCATTGGCTATGTCAAAGGTTGTAGGATTTGAAATGTAAAGTGAAATGTTCGCCAATTTTGTGTTGTGCAACAAAGAGGAAAAGTGCAAACAATGGTCAATTTCAAGGAGGTCTCCAAAAGTATTAGAGGCAAAATACACGAATCTCCTCCAAAGTCACATGTTTCAAGTTCTCATTTTGTAAAAGTGACTTATGTCACTTGATGTAACTAAAGTTAGAATTTGGATCTCATGTTTGTAAAAGTTAGGAAAATCCTAACTTGTCTCCAAAAAGGATAATTATCCCAAGTGATTAACTTAGGTAGTTATTTTAAGTGATTATCCTATTTAGTTATCCTAAGTGATTGCACTAGGTGGTTATCCCAAGCGGCTATTTAGGAAGTTATTCTAAGTAGTTACACAAAGTAGCTAGACTAAGTGGTTAACAAAAAGTGGTTATGAATTAGTTATTATAGGATGCCTATAAATACAAGGCTTTGTATTGTAAAAGGGGAGACTCTTATAGAGGGGAAACTCTAGAGAATTTTGTAGAGAAACATTTTTAGAACTTTTGGTTTTCACATGTTGCTTACAAATCTTTTGGACTTGTATATTTTCAAAAGAATAATGAAGAATGCATTGAGTTCGTATGCATTGACTGTATTCATGATTTATTGTTACTAATTTCTTGTATGTTAAATTAGTAATCCCTTTGTGTATCGGTGGAATCTATTGGTTTTTAGTTTAATAATCTTTGCAACTGACTTGATGAAAACACATCATTTCTTGGTATCTTGACTTGTCTGTGCTAGTATAGCCTATCTCTTCGTATGATTTGTTGTGCTTCTTTCATCATCATTGCATAATTTAAACCCATCTTATGCTTAAACCCCCTTATAATGGTTATCGATTGTGGAATCTCAATGTGTATTCGTGTGTCTGACATTGGGGTTTCTGTTATCTACTTTCTTTAGTTTTGTGTTTTTCTTCCTTTTTGTACTTTCAGGTCAAAAGTACAAAAATCACAAATACCCCCATCATATGAGGGAGTTGCCCCTCCCAAACACAAAGGAAGATTAAGGCCCACAATCTCTCCAACTATTGGCACAATTGTCATTGCACTTTGGGAAGACATGGTCAATTTAAAGTAAACAATCATAGTGACAAATTTGTTTACCAATAGTTAGAAAACTTACCAGTCAGATGTTCCTTGACATTTCAGGTTGCAGAAGTGTGGTAATGGTGTCGTTTTGGATAGGTGAGTTTAAATGCCTACAACATCTCAATATAGAAGATTATTCAGAGGGATTGCAACATCACATCCCCAAGGCAATATCAGAGCTACATTGTTTGTTGATACTCAGATGAAATGGTTTGGGTCTCTCCAATGGAGATAACATATTCTTAAATCTGGAGGATGTGGGTAATTTGGTTCACCTCCAAGAACTATGGATCAACTTTTATAATAATCATGCATCTTCCACAATTATGGAAACAATAATTGGGCAATTGGTGAAGATGGGTAGTTTGGGATTGTGTGACAAGTGCAGAGGGGTCGTTGCAAAGGTAGTTGGTCTTGGATTACTAGACCCACCTTCTCCCCTTAAAATGATGGCTATGAAGGATCTTGAGCACCTTCGCCTTTGTGGTTTTGTTGTGCCAAGTTGGATAAGTAGATTTCCAAATCTCAGGATACTCAAGGTCGTGTTTTGTGCATGTGTTGATTACACTACACTAACAATAGAAACCCTACCCAATCTAATGATCTTAGAATTGATAGGTAATAAGAGTTGCACAGAATTTTCAAGAGCTTTTGGAATATCTAGAAGTTATTTAGTAAACTGAAGTAGTTTATGAAACTAGAGATGGGAGCCCTGCCATGTCTAGAGAAATTGATATTCTCCAATTAGTTTGGAACTACTGAAAAATTCTCAAAGAGTGCACATTTGAGTTCACAGAGATATCAAGGGTCAGATTGAGGGAAGGCAATCATGATTGGGAGACAATAAAGGTCAGTAATCCAAGTGTAACTATTACATGAAATAAGTGAACAAATTTCATTTAGGTAACTTCAAATCTGATCTACAAATCTTGTTCTTTTGGTGAATGTGAAGGGACCTTGTATTATTATTATTTGTTTCCTCCCCTACTTTAGGCAGCTCGAAATTAGTATGGATTGCATCCATCTATTGCATTGATCTGCCCATAATGAATGAACTCTAATATCTTATTCTCACTTTGGAATAAATGAGGTGATAATTCAATGTTAATGGAAATACTACGATTTATTTCCCATACTAGGATAATGGAAATGTTGGCATTTGGCATAACTAATGCAGGTGTAGGTGATGCAGTTGAAGACTGATGACTACACTGATAAAGGATAGAAGTCTATTCATGATGAAGAGATTGAGATTCTAAGAATATATGACACATTGGTCAGTTATTTGTGTTGTCATTGATGAGAACTAATGTCAACTAATGTTCTCGATATTCTTGATGTTCTGTTTTGTCATACTAGTGATTTGGTTTACCAAAAAACATGGTTTACCAGTAGAGAATTAAAGTCTATGAAATAGGACTTTAACCAATAAAGCAGATATGTTTTGATTGGATCCGATGATCGTCAATGATTGGTGATTTGCAGTTTGGATGGTGAACTTGTATGATGGAAAGGTGTACCCAACCAGAACTGGAATTTGTGAAGATTACCAAAAGGCGTGTTTCAAATTTCTGATGAAGTATTGCTAAGGTTTTAGTAAGGTTTAAGACCAGTGAAGAAATCATCAATCCGGTAATGATTTCTAGTATGATGGTGATCGATGGAGAGTCTACATGAAGTTGGTAACACGACACAACCCATGTGAAAGATTTAATTGTTGTTTTGGTACAATTCATGAAGAATTTCTTGGGAGTCAATGAAATGCTTAGTAGAGTATTTTGAGGGTTTGACTTTGGTATAGATTGAATTTTTGTGATGGGTTACGATCAACCAACGGTTGATATTGCATTGTAACTTGTTGTAATGATCTGTATATCGATCTATGATGATCTCTTATGATTTGAATTGTAAATTCATGATGTAATTAGGGTTTTGTGGCCCATCGAGTTGAGATGGCTATTTAGGATGATATGGTTGATATTTATTGTGTCGGTGGTCTTAGAGAATGTGTTAAGCCATCCAAGTCAAGTGTGAGATCTTCTTGAGAAGTTGCAGAGTGTTGTGTATAATTGGATTTGATCAAGCAAGCAGAGAAGTGCAAGTAAAAGATCATTTTCTTATTGTTGTTCCGTAATAGTTGCAGCAGGTTAAATCCCTTAACCGGGTAGGTCCTAAGAGGCCTTAAACATTTAAGTCCCTTAACAGGGCAGCTCTCAAAAGAGTGTTAAATCCTCGCACGAGGTTGATCCTAATAGAGCATCAAGCTCCTAACCGGGCTACAAGGCAAATCCTTTAACCGAGTGACTCCTAGTAAGGTCTGCTCCTAACCGGGTGTATTGTAAGCTCCTAACAGGGTGTACTTCAAAAGAGTACAAATATTTGTGGGTACCAACTCCCACCATGGTTTTTCCCTATTTGGGTTTCTACGTCAAAAACTTATGGTGTTCATGTGTGGGGTTTTTCATGTGATGTTCTTGTTTATGTTTCATTTCATGCATTATTTCTGGGATACTGGTTATAATGTTTTATCAGAAGTTTATCAAAGGTTACTGGTACTAATAAGGAGTTGTTTGAGAAATTTTTTGATCTGACTAATAAGGTTAATGAGTTGGTAAATTATCAATTTTATAAGATTTCCTTGGTGGTGAAAGTATTGATAGTTGTGGTAAAAGATCTGATTAATGTGTTAAGCAAATATGATAAAGAGGTTGTTAGATCTAATTAAAGAAGTTGAGACATTTGTTAAATGGTTTCAGATCTGAAATAAGTTTGATTTTGGGTTTAAAGTTTCAATTGATCTTAATACTGATTCACCTCCCCCCTCTTAGTATTAACCGGATCCTCATAGGATTAAAAAATAACATCTAAACATGCAAGCTTATTTGTGTAATTTGATTATTTGCTAGTACTATGTACATATTTTGGCCTTCTGTAAGTTTTTAGGACTTTCTCACTTTCACTGTAATTTAACTAGCAATATGAGTCTCAGAGATGGCATGGTTAGCAATCTTAAGAAGATTAATGAAGGCAATGAGAAAAAGACAATATAGAGAATAAAAAGAATTGGTTATAGACCATGATACCTGTCATATCCAAGGACAAATTAAAAATAGTATTTTACTTTCATAGATATTCTTAACTAAATGGCAGGATGCTTTAAGAAACTGATTAAAAAAATTAAAAATAAGTTTTTAATGACATAAGTTAAAAGTTAAAATAATATTTTACATGGCAAAGGGTCTTTGAAAAATAAGATAATTTTATCAATTCTATGGACTAATCAATTCATGACCCTTGAAGCTTCTTCCCCTATCTGTTAAAGTTGGTCATATTTTTTTTTTATGGTTGTCTATTATCTTCTTGTGCATGAGAATATTATGGCATCATTTTGTCTCTCAGACACAAGGTAACTATGATATTGTCACTTATCCCAAATGGATTTTCTTCTTGTTCTTTTTATTGGTTTGTCCATTTTCTAAATCTTCATATTCAATTTTTTAATTTATCCTAGTAATCAGTTTCTTTCATGTTTTGCCCCTTTTTATGGAGACCTTTGCCCTTACATGGTGATGGGTTATAATATTATGCATCAGAAAGCGACAGTTGATTTGGTTGTGGGCTCATTTTAATTTCACTAAGATAGTATTGTCTAAATATTGTACCACACTTCGGGCCATCAATGAAACTATGCACAAACAAAAGAAATAGACTCTATTCACCTCAAGATTATGCACAAATAGTGTCATGCAACCATCAATGTCGATGTGGGAAAATGCTTAGAATGTGCAGGGAAAATATAAAATAACCCTAACAAAGAATAATTTTGTTTAAGATGAGAGGAAGAAAATCCAATCTTTCCATAGTTGTTGCTTCAATCTATTCACAAAAAACAAAAAGCAGGAAAAATATACATATTTAATAGCTAGCCAAAGTCAAAAGGTTTTCGAATGTAGCAGTATTTTAAAATAAAAATGCATTAATACTGCAACAACAAGAAAAAAACCAAAAACATTTACCTCGCTATGTTTCATAGCAAAAACACCAAATTTAATTTTTAGAGGCAATGGGAGATTATGGAACAACCTATAAAAATGGCTAGCATCAATTCTTTTCTTCAAGTTGATGTCCATGTTTATAAAACCAAGTTATAATCGTATGATATTCACAATTAGCTTATGTTGAAAAGGCTTCAGAATGTAGAATTTTGCAGCTATCCCTGCAAAATAAAATAGATCCGGTAGAAAAGAAAGAAGCAAAACTTGCAAGTAAAATAGAGAAGAAAATCAAACTTGAATTAATGCAATTCAATCATCTGCATTATTACAAATCTTTATGAATTACAAATGATATATAGATCACAGGAGCAGAAATTATGCATATGATGCATGAAATATCTGAAGATCAACAATTAACTGCATGAAATGTTGAAATGGAACTGAAGGAGGCAGAGGAAGTTAAAAAGTGATAACTCCTTTGTTAGTTTATGCATGAGCAACAATCTCAACCATAAATCACAGAGAGAATAGATTGTCAAAAGTTGCACTAACACCCCCCTTAAGCATAACTAAGGAGAGATGTGAGAGGTATGGGTCCTAGCAATAAAACCTGATTAGGAACCCAATTACAAAGAAGAAAGGAGAAATCCCAACTGAGAAAATCTCCTAACCATTATTCAAACTATAAAATAAAGTTGCAACTGTCGATGAAGAATTGCAAATGAATCCACACTGCAATAGGATTACATCATAGTCATAGAAACCACTACATGAGTACCTCCAACATACTTTAAAAATGTAGTTGTACATATTCTACATTTCTCAAATGGATGAACAAATAGGTACACAGTCTCTAAATACAAAAACTGATCATTTGACGACAGGAAGATATGAATCTACAGAAATATGCTCCAAGCTGAAGAACTGCAAAATGTCCTCCAATTAGGATGATGTCATTTTTTATCCAATGCTCAATAATGTCCCACTAGAAACTTTGGAAGAACTCCAGGATGCGACTCTGGAATCTCATGTAGTTAGGAACCCTACTAGAAAGAATCTCTAGGAGAAAACAAAGTTGCAACATTGGAATATGATGTAGATAGGTATTTAGAACAAAAGAACACTTTTGGCTACCAATATAAGAAGAGTGTAGAGCTTATTGGTTAATAGAAATTTTAATCTTTTATTTTATTCATGAAACTTATTAAAAGAAACCTATGCTAGATGCTTTAAGCAGAAACCCCATATAAACTTTCCCAAAGTTCAATTTTTACAAAGCCCCAAATTTTCCAGATCTTTATCATGTTGTGCTTGCCAATCACATACAATTTTTAAAAAATGAATATAGGAAAAAAAAGCAAGGAGCATGCAAAAATTAAGGGAAGAATATGCATGCATCTAGAAATAAAGATTTACGTATGCTTCCATTCTTCATAAATCTACTTGCAAATATCTGATGTTTAGCTTCTTCTTCCTAGATCCAAAGCTCTAATGCCATGTAGAATTTTGCAGCTATCCCTACAAAATAAAATAGATCTGGCACAAAACAAAGAAGCAAAACTTGCAAGTAAAATAGAGAAGAAAATCAAAACTGAATTAATGCAATTCAATCATCTCCATTATTACAAATCTATATGAATTACAAATGATATATAGATCACAGGAGCATAAATTATGCATGAGATGCACAAAATTTCTAAAGATCAACAATTCACTGCATGAAATGTTGAAATGAAACTGAAGGAGGCAGAGGAAGTTAAAAGGTGATAACTCCTTTGTTAGCTTATGCATGAGCAATAGTCTCAGCCATAAATCAAAGAGAGAACATATTGTCAAAAGTTGTGCTAACACAAAAACTTTCAATTAAATGCAATTGATAGAGATAAAGCTAAAATCTACAACCTTTGAAACCACAAACCCATGATCTTCTCTGAGTTTGCAATTGATCTACATTGTTTTCTAATTTGGTAGCCTCAATCCTTCTGCAATCTCCTTTGTCGAGTTCTAAACCCTTAAATGGTAGTAGCAACAAATGTTGTTATTATCTTCAAAGAGTTTTTTATAAGTTATAGAGTTATGAATTGCATTAATAGATTTGTAGAAAGTAAATGCTTCTTGCCAAAACAGGGTGTCACATTGAGTACCTCAAGTGAACACCAAATTCATCTACATAACATAAAAATACTTTTTATCCAAAATCTAACATGCACCCTTGATTAATTTATTTTAGATAAAAAAATTAAATCCCTAGCTAAAATATTGATATGTAGTGCATCCTTGAGAGTTTTCTACCTTCCTATTATTGAAAATATGTTTAACCTCCCAATGTTTTAAAATATTCCATGTGATATTGTCTTTAAGGAAAAATCCTCACCTTCATAATATATACATAAAAAAATATTTGAAATTTGGTTTTAACTCAAGGAAGCATTCTGTAATTCAGTTGTAGTTAGAAATTAAATAATTCTACAATGTATCTGTGTTCTAATAAATTGAACTTTTATGCCAATAGAAACAGCAATCGCAGCTCTGAGATAACTTGTGATTGTAGCATAGATAATACACTGGGTGGTAGTAATTATATTGAGGTCCTCCATTTCTTCCAGTATCCCATGGGACGAAGCACTGCCATGTTACTTCTTCTAACTTTGCTGTTTCTTACATGTGTTATTGTCTTAGCTTGTGACTTGCAGTTATTAAGGAAGAGGAGTAAATGGCCTCCTTGTCCTCCCAGGCTACCGTTATTGGGCAACCTTCATCAGATAATCAAAGGAGTCAATTTTCTTTCGAGCCTGACAATGAGCGTTGGAGTCAGCTCAGAAAGCTTCTCCACAACAATGTTCTCAGTCCCAAGCACTTCGACACCTTAGCGATGGAGAAGGAGGCAAATGACGGCGTGGTGAGGCCTTTGCAGGCCTTGAAAATAATGGCAGTGAGTTTTTTAGCCCCATTAAGCTTTGGCCGTCATTTCCAAGACCAGGGTTTCTGAATGAATTGGTTGCTGAACGTATTAGGTTAGGCGATGAAAGAGATAATGTTCTGCTGAATTCATTTCCTTATACTCGCTACTTTATTCCTTCGTCAAAAAGAGCTGTGAAGAAGTGGAAGACTCTCCGAGCTGCTATTCTGCAGCTGATTTTGCCTTTGATTCAATTTGCTCGCACTAGACAGCAGAGTGCTCCCGATTGCTATTTGAATTGTTTGCTTTCCGTGGGCGAAGAAGAAGAAGATGAAGAGCACAACTTAAAGTTCTCCGATGAAGAAATAGCCTTAAACATGTTCGAGCTCTTTTTTCTCGCAGTAGACAGCACCTCAACAGCTCTAGAATGGACTCTCGCTTATCTCATAATCCATCCTAAAATACAAGAAAGGGCTTATCAGGAGGTAAGACTAGTTGTGGATGGAAAAGAAGGTGGGTTGTTATGTTTGAAGGAGACGTTGAGAAAAGAGTCGATAGCGCCGCTTGCAATTGTACACCAAACTGTGGAGGAGTGTAAGGTGATGGGCTTCACTATACCAGCGAAATCATCAGTACTTATAAATTTGCATGGTGTCTGGAATGGTCCTGTAGCGTGGAAAGAGCCTGATCAGTTTACTCGGGAGAGATTTCTTGGCAATATGGATTCTGACAAGGTGAAGATGTGGTATCTACCGTTTGGAGCAGGAAGACGAGTATGTGCAGGAATGGACCTTGCTAACTTTCATGTCCCCATCACTCTTGCCAATTTATTGCTTAAATTTGTGTGGGCATGTGTGAAGGAAGGGAGTTCTCCGGACCTAACCAGGCACATTCCTTCCTTACTCGTGTCTATGAAATATCCATTGGAGGCTCGCATAACCTGCCGTTAGAGAAACATCTGGACTTATTCCTGTTTTCCTAGGTTTTGTTTCTATTTCAAGCAGTAATCTTAATAAAATTCTGACCGCTGTGCATACTAGTCCCATAATGACAAGTGATTCGTGCCGATCTCTACTGTTTGATGTATTGTAGAATGGAAATGCCAAGAATAGAATGGAGTTAAAAGGAAAGGAAAATTAAAATTATGCGTGTCTATTTGTTCTTATTTGTTCAAGGAATCTACGTCCCTTTTGAACGGCGACAACATTACAGAGATATATATGGCGAGACATATTTGTTGTAATCGAAGCATTTGATTTATCCTTTTTTAAATAATTAATTTAATTTTGAATATGGTTTAGTTTTATTTAGAGATATTTTAAAAAGTTATTTTTTTATAATTATTTTTTAATATTTATTGTTATTCTATTTTAAAAAATGATTAGTAAAGTAGTAGATTAATTATAAAATTTATTGCTATTCTATTTTAAAAAATGATTAGTAAAGTAGTAGATTATTTTGAGGGGTTGATCTTTAATAATTAAAAAGAAGTATATTATTTTTCAGTGAATATTTTTTATTTAATCTGATTAAATAATGATATTATATTATTCAAAAAAAATGGAGGGTGGTAGATAGTAACAACCACAAAGTATAATTAAATGAGGTCCAACACAAAGTGAATTAAAAGAGGGCTACACCCAAAGAAAGTCTAAGTAGCCAAAAAAAATCTAAAGGGGGGCAATTTTTTGTAATCTAGATTGTCGCAAACATTAGTAGGGACAATGTCATTAATTGGCTCCCATCTAGTGAAAGTATCTTATTTTTCAAGAGGATTGTCTATAGATTGTTGAATGAAGGGAAGAGAGGTTTTATAAGTAGCTCATGATGAGGGAAGTTTCTTGAGTCAAGCCAACTAGGATTGTCTCCCAACCCATAAGGCAAGGTAGAAGGCATCTAATCCCAACCATCATAAGGAGTAATATTCTTGGGCATAAAACGTTGAGTCACATTGATATTAAGAATGGGATCCATTCTCTCATTGACTATTTTCACACCTCATAAGATAGCTATGCTACACATATGCCCTCATTAAGGAGAGAGAAAACCATGTGAAACTTTACCAATAGTGCATTGGGTATTCCCCAATAGTACAACAACCCCTCAAGATGAGACACTTCAAGTATGACTTTTGAGAGCTTACACTTGAATCTACATAAGAGTATTAGATCAAATCATGGGTTCAATGGACAATGAAAAATAATAATTACCAAAGGAATAAGAAAAAATAGAACTATTTCTATCTTTTAAAATATTGAAGAGAATTTCTACTCTAAAAGAATAAAAATCTACATAGAGTCGTGTGAGAGAAAAGACTATAAAATTTGGTATAGAAAGCTATATACCACAAGATTTTAATAAAATTGTAACTACCCAAAATCTATGAGCTTCAATAAAAACATGAGAGAGATTAAATATGAAAGAATATTACCTTTTTACCAAATGATGCAAAAATTATACAATGTTAATGGATTAGGGTAATAATTATGGATTAAAAGTAGAAAGAGAATCCATTGGTTATATAGGCCAAGATTAGATATCTACGACTACATAATATTATTTCATGTCCGTTAATGTTTTCACTTATGAAATAAGGTAATAAATATTCCATGTGTTACCTAAGTGAAATTAGGTAAACTATTGTGAATATTACCTCAATTTTGGATAATTAGGTGGATCACCCTATTAACACTAAGAAACACCAATTTTCAAGATTAACCATATGCAAAGAGAAAGGGTTAGGCCTAAATGACCTGAAAAAGACAAGGATTTGAGTTCAAGCTTCAAGAGTTCTAGAAAAAAAAATCTAAAAAAAATATTTGAAGGACTCTATATGGTGACAAAATGAGCAAGACTGATGGGAAACACCCATATGTACTAATTGACTACTCAAACGGGTGCCCTAATATAAAATATTGACAGCAACATGAAATAATTTAGGATTCAAACTAACTTGTAGTACCCTTGCCCTAATCAAATTTTAAATTTCGGTTTGACCTTCGTTGATTTACCATGATGAAATGTTATAGTCAGATATAATGATTATTGTGCGTACCTGTAAATGTGGTTTTCGCATTGATTCTTATGTAAGTTTATTTGTTCTTCTCATTCGTGTTATTAATCTCGGGCTAACACTTTCATTCAATATATATGTATGCATGTGTGTCTCATGGTTGCAGGAGATTGCACGTATAGTAACACATAGGTACGAGGTTCATCTCCACCTGAAATCGTAGGTTTGAGTGTACTTCATTGGTCCTAAGAGATTGGATTAGGTAGTCGTTAGACCCTCATTTTACCCTACTCGTGCTCAAGTGAGCATCGTCAGTCTTCCGCCAGTCTCCCCTTTTGGTTGGGTATGCGGGTCATGTATCTGGTTAGCTTTCTTGGGCTGCGTGTTTTGCATGTGGTAAAATTGAGTATTTAATCATAAGTATTTAATTTGATTAAATGTGTTTTTATGCATTAGTAATTAAGGGACTAATTAAATAGGACCCCCTTGTGCGATTAATCATTATTAGAATTTCTCTACTTATGTTTGTAGCAAGTTCGATTAAATGGTTAATTTTAAATGATGAATTTATTCAGTTTATGCATTTTGAAAGGAAAGATCAAATTTTATTCGAAAATAGAAATATTTTACCCTCCTTGGCTTTTTGGAAATAGAAATGTTAGTTTCAATTAAATGAGAAAATCTTTTTTTAAAATAAAAGCAAGTTGTTGCATATTTGAATTGTTTGAAAAGAATGATTTTTCATTTTATTTGAAAGAAAATATTTTTTAATCTAAAAAAAAGAATTTTTGGTCAAACATTTACCATTTAACCTAGGTTTGGAAAATATTTTTGGAGGATTATTTTTGGAGAGTTATTTTTGGAAATATTTTTGGAGAGAATGATTTGGGATGAAAATTTTGGGCATTTGGGAAGGAGTTTCTTGAGCTTGCAGGTTGAGCTCTTCATCAAATATTTCCGAGGATTGCTAAATGAGGTAGGATTCTTGTTTACCTCTTTGGTTTCTTTGGTTAATAGAGATTGTTTGGTTTTTGGAAGAAATCTAGTTGTGTTGTTGATAATCTCTTATATTTTGTGAAACTGGAAGAGTGTAG
This sequence comes from Cryptomeria japonica, assembly GCF_030272615.1. Lineage (NCBI taxonomy): Eukaryota > Viridiplantae > Streptophyta > Pinopsida > Cupressales > Cupressaceae > Cryptomeria > Cryptomeria japonica. Next base: position 108,307,166 of record NC_081408.1, read on the forward strand.
TTAAATCAAAAACTCAAACCCTCCTTGTTTTCTTTCCAAACCTCCAGATTTAATTTGAGTTACTCAAATAGATTTTTCAAAAACCAAATATTGGGGTTGGCTATTCATGATGAATTTTTGTTTAAAAATCCATTTAATGTTCTTAGATTTAAGTTTTAATTTGGGAAATTAGTTTGTTTTGGGCAAGATTGGTTGGATTAGTTGGATAAATGTGTGAGAAATGATTCTTTTTGCACAAATATGATATTTGTTGGGAAAATTTGCCTATTTAGTTCTGGTTATTTCTAAATTTTTTATACATGTGAAAACCATGAATCCTAGAAATTTCTTTTTATTGTTTTAGTCTCAGTCTGAGACTGTGATTTTAAAACTGGGGTTTTATCCTTTTTAGAAGTTTTAAAAAATATATATATATATAAAACGAAAAAAATAAAGAATTTTTGTTGAGGCAAGGGAGCCGAGGCTCGACCCGCGCCCCTTCCTTGGTTCCCAGCCATGGCGATCTACGAACTTAGTGTGGCCGCGAAGGCTTGCGCCGATATTGTGGATGCAACTGCATTCACATTGTAGCCGCAGCCTTTGCGGTGAGGGCAACCTCCACTCCCGTGAATGGGATGTGGGCCCTGCGGTTTGGTTTTTTTAATTTAAATTAAAAAAAATTTATCGAAGTTAATTAATTTTATTTTATTGAAAAGTTTTAAATAGTATTTTCAATTATTAATTATTAATTACTATATATTTTATTAATTGTGGATTAATATATATATATTAATTAATATTTAATTTATATTTTTTATTTATTAATTATTAATTAGTATATATTTTATTAATTGTCGATTAATATATATATTTTAATTAATATTAAATTTGTATTTTTTTATGTATGCAAGGAAGTATCATTTTATTTGGAAAATGAACATCAATTTTAATTTCCTTTTTAAATGTATATTTCCATTTTTGGAAAGTATATATTTATGTTGCGAGAGATGAGATTGGGTGAACTCACAATATTGGTTCCCACTTTTTGACCAACTTTGACACTTATATGAATATTTTGAAAAAAATCTCCACTTTCCAACACCTATAACTTTTAAACCGTTAAGAATTTGAAGATGATATAAACTAGTGATTTTTAACAACTTGTTTGTAGATTCTAAATATATTTATTTCAAATTTGTTTGAATAAAAATTTATTGATTTTTCCATCTCCCTCAAAAAGTAGTTTTTTACAGCAAACAACATTTTTTAAGAGTGATGTGTATCCTGAAACGCTTAATTTTTTTTCTATAAATGATAAAAACTTAATTCTTTTGAATTTTGGTTTGTAACATCAATACCCAGGGCATGGAGTTGGTTTGATAGTGATATGTTGAATATTTTTCATTTTATTATGTTTTGAAGTTTGACTAATTATAATTTAGATATAGGTGTACGTTTGAACACATAACTTGTTCTATATATATCAAAATTCAATTTTCTTTTTTTTGTTAGAAAAAAAACATCAATACCTAGTGCATAGATATTTTTCAGAATTTTTTTGAATTAGTTTGCTATTTTTTCCAATGCATTGAATAAAGAAATTCATGTTCGGTGAAAAACCTACATTCATAAGAAATAAAAATAAAAATATATTAATGAAATTAAATATATTAAAGGTTATACTATTTGGAAATATTATAATAAGGACTAAATACTTTTTTTTTTAAACTTTTAAATGAATTAATTTGACCCCCCAAAAGCTAATGTAAAATTGGTTTTTTATCAGCATTTGATAGATGCAAAGGAGACTCCATTGCAAGTATGATTTACAAGTAGAGAGGTTCTATCCAAGAAATTTTGATCTAAGAGCCTTTGATTTAACTCAATTCAATTAATTACTTAAAATGGGAACTCTTAAAGCTTAAATCATTATATTTTTTTTAAAAAGTATGATTTCAGCAAAAATCAGGACATACCAAAAAGTGGGAACCAGCTTTGTGAGTTCACCTGATTAGATTATTTATTTCGAACAAAGATGGAAATGATGTTTTATTTTGAAAAATAAATATCACTTTTTTTTTGGTTGATTAATGAATAATTGATTTTATATCATTGTGTGTTTTGCATATATTATATTTATACTAATGTGAAACTGGTTTGAAAACTCATGATGAAGTGATTATATTATTTTATGACGCACAATGAATTTTAATGAGTTAGTAAACCATGAGTGTCATGTACCTAGACAAGGTAGACAAATTACAATCTAATTAGATCTATTAGAAAACTGGATCGATTGTAGTGTTTAAACAATATGGAGGAATATTGTCATTTCCAATTTATGTCTATGCATGTTTAATTTCCTGTATTCGCATTTGATTAATAAATGGCAAGTCCTTGATTGTGATTGTTGGGTATTGTCGTATGTTTATTTTGGTACCTTCTTATGTCCTTGATCTCAAGTTTAGGATTGTTTTCATGTGATGGTTTTGTATTGGGTCATGTCTTTTATGCGAGTGTTGAAATATTGGTATGTGGTTGACCATAGCTAGTCATGTCCCTAGTCAGAGTACCGTCTACCAGTGCACCTCGTATGAAGACTTGTTTGGCCAAGTGGATATTCCTACCATATTGAACTCCATAGACTTGTCCTGGTGTATTCCTTGCTTTAGGAGTTCGTTTGATTATAGTCTAGTGTCATACAAGAAAGTCGCTTTCGAGTGGGGGTCGTGCCCAAAGTGGTTGCAGGATAACCCATCAAAATTGTGTCTAAATAAGTGATAACCTAATAGCATATTAGAGAGTTTAATTAATGAAAACAATATGTAAGCTAATTGTGCCTCACGCATGGAATGAGGACTAGTATAGACTTGACATGCAGTGAGAAGGCCTGAAATAGCAAACCAACAACCTTGTCTTCACGAAAGGATGTGTTGGGTCCACATGAGACTTGGATGGGACGGAGGTTTGGGAAAGGTTGCCAGGGTAACCAAGTAGATGGGGCCGGAACCTATGGAGGCCTACCAAGGTAGCCATACCAATTTATGTGATGACACTTGTCCCTTTTGTTCACTAGTGTGCATTTTGTGTTGTCTTTGATAGAAGCATTGTTGTGGAGTCATATCTGGTTGTTTATGCCCTTGCAAGAACCTGATATTTGTTTTAGACCATCGGTTGCTTATGATGGGTTGTGAGGATTTAGTTTCGTGGGTGCTCCAGTTGTTCTTTTATATTTGCTTCTTATCATGTTTAGATGGATCTTTTTCCTTTCCTCGGATCATTCATGTATCTATTGACTGATGTGGTCGTATGTATTATTAGTTTATGTACACCTTGATGGCAAGATGTAAATGATGTGAACGTTATGTATTCTTCACCCTATTATTTATCAAAGGGGTCTTGTAGTTGCGCAGACCCAGAGAAGTAGCCCACTAGGGTGAACTCCGATATCATTTTAGTGTTATGTGGTGTTTGTGTTCTTCTATTTTTTTTCATTTAGCATGTATCGATGGCATTATGGTTAAAATGTATAATGTGATTTTAGATGATGTTAATATTAATGCATGTATGTCGTTATCTTATTAAATGCAGTAATATGGATCATGAAGAATATAGGTTGGTATAATGGAAAGTATTCATTAGTTTTTAATAAAATTAAAGTATGTAATGAAATTAGATGCATGACATATGTTTTATTGTAAGATTGGACAAAATTTATGGTTAAATTGTAATGGATGAACTTCTCTCGTTATCTATATTTTTAACCTATTGAACAAATTTATCCTTATTTAAAGTATTATCATGTCATTAAGTGAATCAACTTAATTGGATTAATTAGCGTGAGTTGAGTTAAGTGTTGAATCAAGTAATCAAATTGGGAAACTCTTTAGGTGTTAGTTAAGTCTTTTGTTGTGTAATCTGAGCTTAATGATAATTCAATGTATCATCATTATTTTTTAACTTTAAAAAAAAAAATTTGCACTCTATTCTTGTGTTTTAGCTTTATTCCTTCAGGTTTTCTTGGTGGGGCATTACATTTGGTTTTAGAGCCAATGTTGCAAACACTAGGATCTCTGGTGTCGCTTGTGCCCTTAGTTGGTATGAGGTGTATGGACCTTATGTTGTATTATTGTCCTCCTATTGTATGTGTGTGATTGAAGCATAGGATCTTGAAGATCTTAGGGATTGGTGTTATGTTCTTTTGCGTATTCTTTTGAGCAAACCTTAATTGTGTGTAACATGTGTATTCACACCTTGCTTTCATCTTCTTGATGTTGGTGCTTTTGAGTGATTATATGTGCTTTGTTTTCTTATTGATATCTTGATCTATGATTACTCTTATTCTGAGAGAGAGTCGTATGTACCTCCCTTTTTGATTGATGTACTCTTTAGACTAACCCATTGGGTTGGTCAACGCTTGTTCTGAATCTGAAATTATGAAATGTGCTGGTAAGAGAGATTATGATCTATCTTGGTGTTGTTAATCTGAAGGACTTGTATGGTAGATTTTTAATGCTTATTATGTAGTGAATTGAATGATTACCATCCTTACTCCTCTTTCTCTATAGAAATTAAAATGTTTGTTTTATGTGTATTTATCTCTTGTGTGAGTTTTCTAATTGCAAGAAAAAGGTTGTGACTTCTTGAACCCTTGTGTGAGCCTTATGATTCTTCTATGCTTCTAGATAATAAGAGGGCTATGGGTTTAAGAGATCATAATGGTTATTGGGAGGAAATTGTATGTTTTCATTAAGAATTCTCCATGTGTGTTGTAGGAGTAACTTAATGGAATTTCTATCTTAGGTAATGTGTGATTTGGTACGAATAGCAGATATGTGAATTTGCCTCGCTTGTAATAAGATGTGTAAAAAGGGAACATGTTATAGGGGCTAAGAGTGTGTTAATGTGTTCTATGAAAGATTTCTTTATGTGTTTCATAATATTGACTAAATTGAGGACCTATTTTAACAATGCTATATTGAACTTGCTTTTGGGATATATATTTGACTTAGTATCAATAGAAAGTGTAAATGAAAAACTTGTTTGATGTGTATGCATAAATATGTATTATTTAGTTGATAGTTCCTCGTTTACCTTCTTATCCTACTCTGATTTATGATGAAAGGTAGCAGATTATGATATATTTCATATTAATTAAGAGTAGGGAGTGTTTGCAAGAGGTCTTGCATGAATGAAAAGATTGTCTATCTTGATTTCATTATTTGGAAAATTAGGACATTTTGTTGCAACCATAATATTCGGAAATGTCATGTTAGGCCTTTTGGCATTCTTCTAAATGGTAGTGAAATGAAAACCGTTCAATTAAGATGATAGGCATATATAGAGAAAATTTAAGCATGTTGCATGATCTTGTTGATTTTGTGCATATGTATGAAATGGGTTGACTATAAAACTTTCTTTCCCTTCTCTTTACCTAGATTATAAGATTTTTAGAAATGCTACTAAAGAATGCATTGATTTAAATAGAATGTTTATAAAGTATATGAAATTGTAATTTTACATTTTGGCTTCATTTTGAAAGATGGAAGTCTTATGCTTTGGAAAGAAAATTTGCATGGTTAGTAATGAGAATATGAATGTTGAGTAGAACTAGTGAAAGGTATAGAAATGACATTACTTCCTTATGTAATTTTGAATTGTAAATATTTTTAGTACTTGTATCTAGAATAAATTCTATTTAGTTATTCATGTGGGAAGCATAGTTAAAACCTTCCTTGAGTAGATGATAGTGTTACTGAAAAGTACTCCCCGTAAATGTGAATAAACCAGTATTGGTGCTTTCGTTGTGTATTGTAAGAAACCGATGCTTTCTATATGTGCCCATGGGATGGTGAAGTAATCAACCATGGAGGATATGTCTACTTATGAGTATGGGAAATCATACTATTTATGTGATGTTGCTTATTTGTTACCCTACTGAGTACCAAACCTCAGGTTGTTGGTAATTCAATATGTTAAGGGGTAGTATTAGAAGTCACCGTTCCTTGAATAGTATGGATTGGAGTACAAGTAATGTCAGCGTGAAGCAACTTTAGCTTCTCTATTTTAAGGAAAAATATAGTTATATAATGAAACCGTATTAAAGGTGTACTCAATACTTTCCCTTTTGATGAACCAATTTATAAGGTTTATGTGTGCCAACCTATTCCTCTCTTTTACTTGAGCATATTGATGACAGTTCTTGAGCATAGTGATGGTGTATCTTGAAGAATCTTTTTGCCTTGTCTTCATGAAAGGTATGTTATTTCCTCATGAGCTTCCAATTAGCAGGTGTTGGTAGACATGTGGGTGGACCTTAGCCATGTATACCATTGTCTTACTGTGAGTATCCTAAGAGGTACATGCCTATGCAGGAAGTGACCTACGCGTGCCTTTTTTCCGCGAGGTACACTACCATGTGGGATACGTCCATTGTGTGTCTTTTCCACTTGGAGTATTGCCATGTCGTGTGATGATGTGATGTGGGGTGATGTCAAGGTGCACACTGCCATGTCGTGTGGATGTGCAGCTAGGCTGCAACACATGATGAGCTACTATGATAGCTAGATGGTTGTTCTCTCCTTCCTCGTTGGTGGCTAGATGCTAGTCACATACTGATGTTATGTGCAATTATGATATTCTTATTTATTTCTTTGTGGACCAGTAATTTATTCTATTTGACTTTGAAGGTTTAGCCACGATCTTGCGATCTTTTACTTACTTGATTTGGTGTTGCAATTTCAGACTTTTCTTGCCTTACTGTTGGAATTGATGATTTATTATCTTTATTCATCTGTATTTTGGTGGCTAAACTGGTTTATCCTTATTATTTTTTGTATGTTGATCTTGTGTTGAAATGTGAATTCCTCTCCAAGGACGTATGAGATGGTCTTGGTTGAGTGTATATGAGGAAATCGATGTGGGGAACCTTGAGGATGGGGGTATGTGAGGCTATGATACAGGTAGGATCCACTACCTACCTATGTGTGGTGACTATCTCTTGGAGGCTAACCACCTTACGCAACAAGGGATGTTCACGAGGGTCTTGTATGGAAGGTAGCACCGCTATGGTGTTCCCTAGAACCATCAAGTCATTGAGTGAGATGTTGGATATTTATAATCATGTTATTTGTTCTGAGATCAGGCATAGAGATGTTGATCATGCATGTTATCTATGACCAATCATTAGACATGCTTACATGTGGCCTTTTGAGTCATACATTTCAGTTATGTGGATGGTTATTATGTGTTATCATGGAGTAAAATGTGTAATTTTATAACTATGTTATGGGACATAGTCATTGGAAAGGTTTTTTATATGCTTGGAAAGTGTAAACAATTGTGTTCTATATATTGCTCTTATTTCATGGAAGTTAAGTTGGTTGTAGAATTTAAAATTTTGAAGCTAGTTATATGCGATAAAATTTTATGAAAAGGATGGATTGGTAAAAGAAAATTGATCATGATGGCATATTTTCTTGTCATATTTGGTAGATGAGTATGGTAATTGTTGTTTACCTCTTTTAATGCTTTAATTTGGTGCGATGAAAGGAAAAGAATTATTGTTTCACTGCTATGATTATAGATAGTTCCTAGAATGTTATAAGAAATGTATGGATTTGGATGTATCTTACCAATGGATAATGGCATTCATGGAGGATTTAGCAATAATGTTTCATTTATTTGTGAAAGATTCATATGTGCAATTCGATTTTTGGTTAAATAAGTTTCAAGGCTAATGCGTGCTACATGTTTTCCTTCTAGCCTTACGACTTCCAAGAGTAAGTCGAAACCTAGGGGGGAGGATGTAGTACCCCTGCCCTAATCAGATTTTAAATTTTGGTTTGACCTTGGTTGATTTACCATGATGAAATGTTATAGTCAGATATATTGATTATTGTGCATACATGTACATGTGGTTTTCACATAGATTCTTATGTAAGTTTATTTGTTCTTCTGATTCGTGTTATTAATCTTGGGCTAACACTTTCATCAAATATATATGTATGCATGTGTGGCTCATGGTCGCAAGAGATTGCAAGTACAGTATCGCATAGGTATGAGGTTCGTCTCCACTTGGATTTGCAGGTTTGAGTGTACCTCATTTGCCCTAAGAGATTGGATTTGGTAGTCGTTAGACCCTCATTTTACCCTAGTCGTGCTCAAGTGAGTGTCGTCAGTCGTCCGTCAGTTTCCCCTTTTGGTTGGGTATGCAAGTCGTGTATCTAGTTGGCTTTCTTGGGTTGCATGTTTTGCGTGTGCTAAAATTGAGTATTTAATCCTAAGTATTTAATTTGATTAAATATGTTTTTACGTATTACTAATTAAGAGACTAATTAAATAGGACCCCTTTGTGCGATTAATCATTATTAGAATTTCTCTACTTATGTTTGTAGCAAGTTCGATTAAATAATTAATTTTAACGATGAATTTATTCAATTTATGCATTTTGAAAGGAAAGATTAAATTTTATTCGAAAATAGAAACATTTTACCCTCCTTGGCCTTTTGGAAATAGAAATGTTAGTTTCAATTAATTGAGAAAATCAATTTTTAAAATAAAAGCAAGTTATTGCATATTTGAATTGTTTGAAAAGAATGAGTTTTCATTTTATTTGAAAGAAAATATTTTTTAATCCAAAAAAATGAATTTTTGCTCAAACATTTTCCATTTAACCTAGGTTTGGAAAATATTTTGGAGGATTATTTTTGGAGAGTTATTTTTGGAAATATTTTTGGAGAGAATGATTTGGGATGGAAATTTTGGGCATTTGGGGAAGGAGTTTCTTGAGCTTGCAGGTTGGGCTCTTCATCAAATCTTTCCCAGGATTGCTAAATGAGGTAGGATTCTTGTTTACCTCTTTGGTTTCTTTGTTGAGGTGAGGGAGCCGAGGCTCGACCCGCGCCCCCTTCCTTGGTTCGCAGCCATGGCAGTCTGTGACCACAATGTGGCCGCAGAGGACTATGCACATATTGTGGATGCAACCGCGTCCATAGTGTGGATGTCGCGGTCTTCCCCCACATTGTGGTTGTAGCCTCTGTGGTGAGGGAAACCTCCACTCCTGTGAATGGGATGTGGGCCCCGCAGTTTTTTTTTTATTTAAATAAAAAAAAGTTATTGAAGTTAATTTATTTTATTTTATTTAAAAGTTTTTATATATTTTATTAAAAAATTTTAAATAGTATTTTTAATTATTAATTATTAACTAGTATATATTTTATTAATTGTGGATTAATATATATATATATATATTAATTAATATTTAATTTGTATTTTTTATTTATTAATTATTGATTAGTATATATTTTATTAATTGTGGATTAATATATATATATATATATATATATATATATATTAATTAATATTTAATTTGTATTTTTTTATGTATGCAAGGAAGTATCATTTTATTTTGAAAATGACCATCGATTTTAATTTTCTTTTTAAATGTATATTTCCATTTTTTGAAAGTATATATTTATGTCGCGAGAGATAAGATTAGATTATTTATTTCGAACAAAGATGGAAATGATGTTTTATTTTGAAAAATAAATATCATTTGTTTTTAATTGATTTTATATTATTGTGTGTTCTGCATATATTATATTTATATTAATGTGAAATTGGTTTGAAAACTCATCACGAAGTGATTATATTATTTTATGATGCATAATGAATTTTAAAGAGTTAGTAAACCATGAGCGTCATGTACCTAGACAAGATAAAAAAATTGCAATCTAATTAGATCTATTAGAAAACTAGATCGATTGTAGTGTTTAAACAATATGGAGGAAGATTGTCATTTCTGATTTATGCCTATGCATGTTTAATTTCCTCTATTCGCATTTGATTAAGAAATGGCAAGTCCTTGATTGTGATTGTTTGGTATTGTCATATGTTTATTTGGGTACCTTCTTATGTCCTTGATCTCAAGTTTTGGATTGTTTTCATGTGATGGTTTTGTATCCGGTCATGTCCTTTATGCGAGTGTTGAAATGTTGGTATGTAGTTGACCATAGTTGGTCATGTCCCTAGTCAGAGTATTGTCTGTTAGTGTACCTTGTATGAAGACTTGTTTCGTCAAGTGGGTATTCCTGCCGTATTGAACTATGTAATCTTTTCCTGGTGTATTCCTTGGTTTCGGAGTTCGTTTGATTATAGTCTAGTGTCATATGGGAAAGTGGCTTTCGAGTGGGGGTCATGCCCAAAGTGGTTGTAGGGTAACCCATCAAAAGTGTGTCTAAATAAGTGATAACCTAATAGCATATTGGAGAGTTTAGTTAATGAAAATAATAAGTAAGCTAATTTTGCCTCATGCATAGGATGAGGGCTAGTACAGACACAACATGCAGTGATAAGGCCTAAAATGGCAAACCAACAACCTTGTCTTCATGAAAGGATGTGTTGGATCCACTTGAGACTTGGATGGGCCGGAGGTTTGGGAAATGTTGCCAGGGTAACCCAGTATATGGGGCCGAAACCTATGGAGGCCTACCAAGGTAACCATACCAAGTTATGTGACGACGCTTGTCCCTTATGTTCACTATTGTGCAGTTTATGTTGTCTTTGATAGGAGCACTATTGTAGATTCATATTTGGTTGTTTATGCCCTTGCAAGAACCTAATATTCATGTTAGACCATGGGTTTCTTATGATGGGTTGTGAGGATTTAGTTTCGTGGGTGCTCCATTTGTTCTTTTATATTTACTTCTTATTATGTTCAGATGGGTCATTTTCCTTTTCTGAGATCATTCATGTATATATTGGACCGATGTGGTCGTATGTATTATTGGTTTATGTACGCCCTGATGGTAGGATGTAAATGATGTGAACCTTATGTATTTTTCACCCTATTATTTATCAAAGGGGTCTCGTAGTTGAGCATACCCAGAGATGTAGCCCACTAGGGGTGAACTCTGATATCATTTCGGTGTTATGTGGTGTTTGTGTTCTTTTGTTTCCTTTTCATTTAGCATGTACGGATGGCATTATGGTTAAAATGTATAATGTGATTTTAGATGAGGTTAATCTTAATGCATGTATGTCGTTATCTTATTAAATGTAGTAATATGGATCATGAAGAATGTAGGTTGGTACAATGGAAAGTATTCATTAGTTTTTAATGCAATTAAAGTATGTAATGAAATTAGATGCATGACGTATATTGTATTGTAAGATTGGACAAAATTTATGGTTAAATTGTAATGGATGAACTTCTCTTGTTATCTATATTTTTAACCTACCAAACAAATTTATCCTTGTTTAAAGTATTATCATGTCATTAAATTAATCAACTTAATTGGATTAATTAGTGTGAGTTGAGTTAAGTGTTGAATCAAGTAATCACGTTGGGAAAATTTTAGGTCTTAGTTAAGCCTTCCGTCATGTAATCTGATCTTAATGATAATTTAATGTATCATTATTCCATTTTAACTTTTAAAAAATATATATATTTGCACTCTATTCTTGTGTTTTAGCTTTATTCCTTCGGGGTTTCTTGGTGGGCATTACATAACTAGCCAAATATATTATAATTTGTGGTCCCAACTCCCAACAAATGACTAAAACTACTACTAGAGATTAAGTTGATTAATCTTAAGAATATGGGGAGACAATGTCATGTAACCTTTGTGAAACTTGTGTCTATAAAGAATCTTTTGAAATACTCTTGATGAAAAAAGGTCCCTAGATTTTTACAATGTCTCATAAGGTAAGAAGGCTACCAAAGTAAAGGCCAAATTCCAATTGAAATAATCCATTAGAACTCCATAGGTAATCCATAATGAAATAAAAAAAATTAAATATTCTTTTCCTTCTAAAACTTTGATAATCTATTTAAAAAATCAAGCAATTCGATCTATATAGATTGAGAGAAAGCTTAGACAAAAGAATAATGACATAGGAAACAAAAATTGTAGAATACTTTTTAGTGTGAAAGTGGTTATTCCCTATCTATTTATTAGTGGGAACCTATTCACATGTTGAGTTTACTTAAGTGTTAAGTTAGTTTTCCTTATATCCTAGGTGTCACATTCTAGGAATACGTTATAATGGGTGCATGTCTCATTATTTACTTTTACTCATTTAGATGTTTAATATTTACTTTGGACAATTCTTATTTTGCATTGAGCATTTAATATTTGCATACCTCGCCATAGCTTGTCTATATATTTGAAGTACTTGTACATTGTATCATTTAACAATAGATAATTTTCATATAAACTAATCATTTCTCAATATTCATGCAAGTTCATGCTGTAGAACTCCCTTGTAGAAAGTATCTTTCTTGGTTGATCCTTTTAAGTCTAAAAATTCATTATGGGTTTACTAGAATTTCAAAATAGTATTAAAGCTATGGCTGTGTAAAGCCCTTCTTGTACTGTAGGTTGATTTGGCTAGTTTTTTATGAAATTCAATCTCATCATTGAGTCAAGGATACTGAAGAAACATAGGATTGGCTGTTGTTTCATCTAAATCTGACAATTTTTGTCAAAATTTTCAGGTTTTGGAGTTAGGCTAGTTATCGATTCTTGGAGGTAGCTGATCGTTTGGAGCGTATTGAGCCAAATCCAACCCTTCCATTATGTCCAAAAGGCCCAAAAGTCCCAAAAACAACTAGTTAATTCATCACTATATGATATTTTTCCCTGGTCATCAGAGATTTTCTACCTATTTTGATGATTATATGAATCATACAAATTTTGTATAGTTCATACAAATGGGCGAGATAAATATTTTTGCCCTCCTCAACTATTTTTTAGCATAGCACATTTGATAAACATTTTTTGGTAATGGGCACTTTTTAAGGTGTCAAACACTATTTTTGTTCAAATCCATGAGCACACTAGCCCAGCGAAAGTACCAAACCTGCAAGCATAGCAACCCGGGGATTTGAACCTTGGTGGCGGTTTCACCAAGCAAGTGTTTAAACCATTGAACTACATGGTTCACCCAAAAAAATTAACCATTTTTAGACTTAGATGGAAATGGGTTTTAATTATTTGATATAGATGTATTTATGAAGTTTATCATTGTGATTTTTTAGTCAATTTTTATGTTTAAATTAAAAAAATAGACCCTTAGTATATATACCATTGATGCGGGGGCCTAGTGGACATACAGTAAAGGCCTTAAGACTTTATTTCAATCTCCAAAGGTCCTTATTAAGATAAGTGATGAATTTGGGGGATATATGAGTTGAGGGTACCAACACCGTCCACCATACCTCATATGAAGGAAAACTTGTGGAATGGGCTGTCCTAATTCTTGTACCCTCTGAAATTCAAGAAAAATACCTCATGGAGGACAGAATTGAAAGATGACAAGTGTCACCTCCACATCCAAGTCTTCCAAGTTAATATGACTTATATTGGGTTTGTGAAGGGATAATTGTTAGAGTCAAGGAACATTGAGAGGGGGGGGTGAATCAATGTTCTGCCAAAATTCAAATTCACAAACTTATTCTTTATCCACTAGTTAGCAATGCATAATAGTAAAGAACATAAACAAGCAATAAATAAACCATAGATCTACAACACCAGAATTTTTATATGGAAACCTAGAAAGGGAAAAACCACGGTGGGGTTGGAACCCACAATATTCATATACTATGGCCAAGACTACATAATTATTACATAGATGGGGAATGCACTTGCATTCAAGCTCACTGGCTAGTGCTCACTACTCAATTACAATTACCTAGAAGGCTACAACCTTCAGGGAAGTCTCACTAACTTATAATTCAATCAAAATGAGGAAATACCATTAAAGAACTTTGAAATAGCATCTGACAATGCAATAATGAGTTCCGGTTAAGCACAAGATCTCTGACTGTACTCGCTCTTCAATATGCTTTGTTTTTTGTCTCAGTCAACTACCGAATCACCTGGGAATCAAATGCTCAAGTGAAACTGCACTCAATCACACCAAAATGGATCATCACAATAGTAACACACCAAAAACCAATCACCAATTCAATCTTATATACCCAATCATATAAAATATAATCTCCTCCAAGTCGACTATCAAAAGTGTAACATGTAGCTTCAAGTCAGCTTCAATCTCTAACAAAACATAGCACCGGATCAAAACAATTTTCCAAAATGCTTCATTAATGTCGGGCTCATCATTTTCACCTCAAACTTAGTCACCACAATCAACGAAAATCTTTCCAAACCCAAAATGCATTGGAATAACCCTAATTTACCAGTTAACTCCTTCTTCTGGATAAGAGGAATTACGACCACCGGATCAAGTTTCCAAGAAGAGTTGCCATCAATGACAACGCTAAACAATAAATCAAGCATTAGAAATCACCGGATGAGTGTCAATTGCCAACAATAGTGGAGTGTTACCCACTTCTCCTTTGGATAATTTTGGATAAGAGTTGAGAGAAATGAGAGTTGGAGAAGGATAGATCCCTGAAATGAGGAGGAGATCAATATGCCCAGCCTTCGAGAGATGAGCCTTCCTTACTCCTGTTGTCCTCCCCATTTATGTGTTGAAAGATGAAAATAGGTTGCAAGGTTCACTTCTAATTTTAATAGGAGTGAAATCTATTATGTGATTATGACTATGTGGTATTTTTAGATTTATGGTAGTCTTGTAGTTATGAAAAAATTATAAATCTCGTGGTATCCTTGATCATTTGAGATATTTAAAAAGACTCCATGAATTTGAGTTGGCTCTATATTAGTTTTCTTGCTCAAGAGTATGGCTAGAGCCCACGAGGCTCAATGACGTAATTACAATAGGCTAGAGAGCAAGCCTTGATTAATTGGTTTCCAATGTAATACTTCTAGTAAGAAATACATGACTGTCAAATATGGTAATTGAAGAAATAATCTATTATGTTTTGGTGGAGATGTTTGTTGTGCATTAAGGGAGCAAAACACCTCATCTATAATATAACAAATGCTCGCTATTAAACATTCTAATTTTGGGTACACGGATTATATTGTTGGAAATATATTTTTATGAATAAAAGAAATTTTCGACATAAAATTGTAGAGAAATTATGGAAACTCATGATTGTAATAAATTAAAATGGAGGTTTAATTTCTTGGTTATGAAATATTCACAATAATAGAGCTAGATTCTCTTATTGACATGTCACCACAATGTTAGAGTATTCTCTTTGAAACTTAATAGTTTTGTAAGATGAAATAAAATAAACGGTGAATACAAATGGTTATGAATCTTCTGTACAGAATATGCCTATCAAATACGAAATCTAACATATTGGCTATTCATATGTATAGTAATTGAGACCCAGTTTCAGTATAAGAGCATTGGTATCTATGAGTGTAATATATGCAGTTTACTAAAGAGTCTATCGTACCTAAAATATGTAGACTCTGTGATATCAAGTGAATTATTTCTCTAGGATATGCATTTAAATAGATTTCATACATAATCCATCTTGCATGAGTATCCAGAACCAGAACCAAAACAATCAGACACGCTCCTTTATTATGTTATCAATGTATGCTAGTGTAAACTGTAATAAAGAAAACATTTACACCTGCATAAAGTGAGGAAATATCCAGGTTACTGTAACTAAATAAATTAGATTGAATACTAAAAGAATAATCTTAGTGTAATAATTGTTTTCTTTCCACTGTCATAAATTGTATATATGCGATTAGATAGTATTAACTTATACATGGGCATTTAGATATATGAGGATGTTGAGCAAGCTATTAAGGCAGAGGATTCTATAAAATGACCAAAGATGGAGAACGTGATAAGATGGACCCACATTTAATAAGAAAACAAAATCCCTAATCACATTCTCTGAATGCACTATCACGACTGCTTCATTCAATTACCTCTCTCTAATTGAACTTGCCCATCTTTAACAACCCATTTGCTAATATAACAAAGTTTAATTTATTTTTGTTGGTTGGTGATAAATATAGTTGAGCATCCTTCCTGTCTGTTGCGGCAGTACCAGTAGCTTTTCATTGTTTGGCAAAAGATCTTTGTTCGTAGTTGGAGTATGGGAAGCGTATCCTATTCTTACATAGGAGTCTCAACAAAATATGAAAGTTGCAGTCAACAATTAGCGCTATAAGTTTTGTATTTCAACTTATTGATTGGGCTGAGTAGTGATACCAGGTGCTTAAATTACATACATTAAGTTTATATCTCTAGACTTAAAAGTGTTAAACATTCAGAGTTGACTGACACTTTTTAGGTTTAATATATTGTTTAAGTGGTGTGGTCACACTAACAATACATTTCTAGACTTAAAAGTGTTAAACACTTATAGTTGACTAAGATTCTCTAGACTTAATATGTTGCTTAGTGTGTGTGATTTAAGACTGGCTATGATACAATGGTACTGAGGAAAGATGCATAAATGATGTACGTTGAATTGATGTGTTTGTCCAACATTCATTCAACATGGTCTTCATGAATTCAGATGTAGCCCAAGGAGAGGAGTATTGGCCTTCTTCCATTACAGACCTATAACTTGTGTCATGAGTTTGGGGATAAACATGTGGTCAATGCCAATTGAAGCATCCCCTCTATCCAATGTAAGGCTGAATGAATAATAATTAAAGAACAAATAGGTGAAGGAATTAAATGTTTGGTCTCCTTGTGAAGGCAAAGGCCACACCTAGTCTTATTGCCATTAAATGCAGTTATTGTAGTTTCTTGTGTCCACTTTTCTGCATCTTCTATCAATTATAAATGTATGTTTCGATCTTTTTATACAAATTATAAATGAAGAGATTTTACCCAAGCACTGATACTATAATATAGTCTTACATGAGGAATGTTATTTTGATGTAAGGTGAAAAAATATTGCTAAGTTAATAGTTGGGTAGGGCCAACATCCATTATATTAATGCCAAAATGTTCAATACAAAGTTTAACAGTTTGAGCATACACTACCAAAGCTCACCTACTATAGTAAACAAAATGGTGCAAGAAACTCTTAACCCAATCTTAAAAAACACCAAAAGGGCTCCTATGGTAGTTAGGAGTACATTAGACAGTAGTAGCCATATACCTATAGACCCAAACCAAAATAACCACCATAATACCAAAATGTGGTATGATTATAGCTATAGACTAATGACCGCATAATTATAATACTTAAGAAACTACTCTTGATCAAATTCCCCCCTTTATTCCCCCCTTTTGGCTCTCTCAACAGTCAAAGCATGAGAAATCACTAGACATTTCACTCCATAGGCATGTCATGAGTTGGACTTCTGGCAATCTCGTCCACATCTCTACAGTCATTCTCCACCCACTCCTCCCCATCCTCTAGGAGCTCAATCACCACCGCAACACCATCGTCATCCTCATTTTCATCAATGAGTCCTTCTTACCGCATGTAATCCGTCTACCAGTCCTCCTTCGGGCACTCCATCGTTCAAGTCAAGTGTTGGAAGAAGAGGATGCTCCTCACCATGTCCCCACATCTGGCCTATAAAAAGGCCGGTTCGAGGGTTCTAATTAATAAAAAAAATTGAATAGGCCCATCATCCTTTTGCAGGTAATATTGTTGTGGCAGAGGCACAAGCAGACCATGCCCAACATTGTCAAGGACCACATCAATCTCTCCCAGGGAAAGCATTCTTAAAATGAATTTGACAGAGTTTCTTCACCACATCTTTTGAAACCCCCAAATGTACAGCCAAAGTCAAAAACATTGAGCAAATTTTGGTGTTAACCCTATATCGATGATAGGCCATCAAGAACTCACGATCCAAGAAGGTCTTAACTACATGCAGAATCATGAAGGGGAGAAAGAACACAAGACTGCAAAAAAAACAGTAATATCATAAGGGATAAACAGTCTATATTATTGCCAAAATAGATTATATAACAATTTATATAAATGCCTTCACAAAACAGAGCTGCCCATGACTACTTTTGCATTATACATTCATTCATAAGAACAGAGTTTTTTTATGCCTTGTACCCACCAAAAACAAAGTATTACATTTCAGTTTTTTTTTAAAACAGAGCCTTATTCACAGCTATGAAAGAGGCTTCTAGAATGCACGCCTAAAAGTCGAACCATCTAGATGCATAAAAAATAGAGTAGAAGAAGATACAAGAAAGAGGAGTGAATGCGGTGGTTGGAGTAGCTAGGTTACAGAGGCAGGGGAGATTAGAAGAGTCTAGCTGGAGTCCACGTATGCCAACACTCCCCCTTAATCTTCACTACCATATATGTCTACAATGCCAATTCCTTCTTGGAGGTGTTCAAAAACATTCTTTGCAAGTGGCTTTGTGAAAATGTCTGCTAGTTGTTCATTGGACCTGCAAAACTGAAGATATATGTCACCCTTGTTCACCAATTCTCGAATAAAATGATATCTTGTATCAATATGCTTGCTCTTTTTATGAAAGACATGATTTTTAGATAAAGCAATTGCGGAATTGTTATCACAATAGATTTTTGTAGGTTCTTGTTGATACCCCAAATCTGAAAGTACTCTCCTCATCCATACTACTTGGGAAGCTGCTGATGTGGCTGCAACATATTCTGCTTCAGCTGATGAGAGGGTGACAATTGGTTGTTTCTTTGATACCCAAGAGATAGCACTGGAACCAAGATGAAAGATATACCCGGAAGTGTTTTTTCTATCATCTATGCTACCTCCCCAATCACTATCTATATATCCAATCAGTTTGTAGTCATTTGAAGATGTATATAAAATCCCAAAACTCTTTGTTCCAGCTATATACCTTAAAATTATTTTTCCAACTTTCCAATGCGATTCCTTTGGTTTATCCATGAATCTAGAAATAAGACTAACCCCATACATAATATCCAGTTTTGTGGCAATTAGATACATGAGGCTGCCAACTAATCTTTTGAATAAAGTTGCATCAACACTAGGACTTGTGTCATCCTTACTAAGTTTTAAACCCAAAGCAAAGGGTGTAGGTGTTGGATTCACATTTCTCATCTTAAATCTCTTCATCAAATCATTAGCATACTTTCTTTGACATATGAAAATGCCTTGATCATTTTGACTTACCTCCATGCCAAGAAAGTATCTCATGAGCCCCAAATCAGTCATATCAAATTCCTTTTTCTTGGTTGCCTTGAATGAGTCAATGGACATGTTACTTGTGAATATCAAATCATCTACATACAAACAAACTATCAAGATTTTTTTTTTATCATTCACTTTGACATACAAAGTTGGTTCATTGCCACACTTGCCAGTTCCATTGTTCACAAAATAAGAATCTATCCTTTTGTACCAAACTCTAGGAGCTTTCTTCAAACCATATAGGGCCTTTTTCAGTTTGTATACCTTATGTTCTCATCCCAAAATTTCATAACTAGGTGACTGATTTACATACACTTCTTCTTCCAAAATGCCATTTAAGAATGTTGATTTAATGTCCATTTGGTAAACTTTCCAATTGTTTTGAGTTTCTATAGATAAGACCATTCTAACAGTATCCAATCTTGCCACTGGTGCAAATGTTTCATTGTAGTCTATACCTAGTTGTTGTATAAAGCCTTTAGACGCTAGTCTTGCCTTGTGTTTCTCTATTTTTCCATCAGCATTATACTTTGTTTTGTAAGCCCACTTAACTCCAATCACATCCTTGTCTTTAGGAAGCTCAACTAGATCCCAAGTTTGATTCATTTCAATGGATTGGATTTCTTCATCCATGGTTGCAATCCATTTGTCATCTTTAATAGCATCTTC
This sequence comes from Cryptomeria japonica, assembly GCF_030272615.1. NCBI lineage: Eukaryota > Viridiplantae > Streptophyta > Pinopsida > Cupressales > Cupressaceae > Cryptomeria > Cryptomeria japonica. The sequence goes on from NC_081408.1 coordinate 108,326,839, forward strand.
AAAGTAAATTGGATCAACTTGTATCAGTAATACAAAATTAGTGCATATATCATCATTTTCAGCCTCTTGGATTTCATCATAAATCTCCCTTAGACTATGTGTCTTCTTTGAAGTGTTTATGGATCTCGATATTAGTCATGCAAGTGTTGGATTAGAAGATTCACTATTGTTATTAGTTGTTGGTGTAGTACCATTTGGAGTGCTAGGTGCTCTAGAAGGTGTTGTAGGTGAATTTGTTTGTGTAGCAGGATTCTCAACTTGAGTTTCATTCTCTTCATTGTCATGTTGAACACTAGCTGCAACTATAGTTGTTTTTTCTATGTTGCAATCACATGCTTCTTCTTCAACAAACTCAACATCACGGCTTATAATCAGCTTCTTTGTGATAGGATTGTACAGCTTATATGCCTTGGATTGTTAACTATATCCCACAAATATGCACTTCTCTCCTCTATCATCTAGTTTCTTTCTCAACTCTTGAGGTATCAAGGAGTATGCCACACAACCGAAAACTCTTAAATGTGATATGTTATGATTTCTTTTGCTCCAGGCTTCTTATGGTGTTTTATTTATCACTTCTTTTGTTGGACACCTATTTAATATGTATACCGAGCATGCAACCGCTTCCACCCAATACTCATTTGGTAGATGTTTTGCTTTTATCATACTTCGTGCCATTTCCATAATTGTTCTATTCTTTCTCTCAGCTACTCCATTTTGTTGAGGAGTATACCTTGTTGTAAATTATTTATTTACGCCATTTTCTTTGCAAAAATTTGGAGAATCAATTGATATGTACTCTCCACCTTGATCGGTTCTCCATGTTTTAATATAGTATCCACTTTTTTTCTCAACTGTTGCCTTGAACTCCTTAAAAATAGCAAATACATCTGATTTATATTTCAAGAAATAAACCCATACTTTTCTACTGAAATCATCAATAAATGTCAAGAAATAAAGCTTTCCACTTATGGAAGGTGTTTGCATAGGTCCACAAAGGTCTTAATGTACTATCTCAAGTGGATGTTTTGCCCTATAAGACTCCCCAACTGGAAATTGTTTTCTATGTTGCTTTGCCAATATGCAACTCTCACATGTGGTCTTAAGTGGCTCTATTGGTGGCAGCCCATATACCATTTTCTTCTTGTATAATAGTTGTAACCCTTTGAAGTTTAAATGCTTAAGCCTTAAATACCATAACCATGTTTCATTTTTATATGAGGCTTTGAAAGATAATTCAGCAACCTTTTGCAATCCTTGTGGCTCTACAAATAGTTCACTTTGAATTCTTAACGGTAACATCCTATTTTTTGTCATTTCAACTTTTGCAATTAGCCTATTGCTTGGTTTCTTGTCTAGAATCACACATTCACCATTTTCAAAGTATATTCTATATCCTTTTTGTCCAATGCTTATGAGTTTGTGTTGCAATCTAGGAACATAGTATACATCAAAAATATGTTTCTCTTCACCTTGCTTAGTTCTTATGTTAATTGACCCTTTGCCTATGACTCAAACTTGTTGATCATTTCCCAATTTTACTTCTAATTTTACTAAATCATCCATTGTTGCAAACATCTCCTTATTACAAGTCTTATGATTACTACAACTGCTATCTAGGAACCAAACTTCTTTGGAACTCTCTTGTGCTACATTGGATGTTATCATTGTGGTGTCTTGTTCACTAGTGTTTGTCTGGTTTTCATTTGTAAAATGTACCTTTTGCTTGTTCATATCGTATTGTTGTTTTTTACATTCTGATGCAAAATACCCAAATTTATTGCAATAATGACATTGGATGTTTGATTTATCATACCTTTCTCCTTGATGATGGCTATGAGAATGACTGCTCCCCCTTCCTCTTTTTTGTGTAGAATGGGCATATGGGCTCGATGTTGGTCTTCTACTTTCAAATTCTGTATTTTCTCTTCCTACCCTTGGTGTTAAATTTCCTCTACCTCTGTTGTGATTTGATCTCCCTCTTGTTTTGCAAAAATAAAGTTGAGTCTTGAATGCATTTTCTAATGATGATGTCCCTAATCAATTTATTCTTTGCTCATGCACTAAGAGTGACCCCATGAATTCATCTACTAATAGTTGAGAAAGATCTTTGGCCTCTTGAATGGCTATTACAACTGTATCAAACTTGGCAGGCAGACTTCTAAGTGCTTTCTCTACAATTTTTTGATCTTCAATAGTGTCTCCATAGGACCTTAGCTTATTTACTATTGACATTGCATGAGTGAAAAATGAATCTATTGAATCTGAGTCCTTCATTTGCAGATTTTCAAAATCCCTTCTAAGTATTTGTAATTTTGCCATTATTACCTTGCTTGTGCCTTAGTATGTTGTTTGCAAACCGTCCCATTCTTTCTTTGATCTTGTGGCAGCTGCAACCTTTGGAAAGATTGATTCCTCCATTGCGTGTTCAATGAAAAATAGTGCCTTTGCATCTTTCTTCTTGTTTTCCTCTAGCAAATCTTTCTCAGCTTGTGAAAATGCTTGATATGCTTGTTGATTTTCTGGTTTAGGGAACCCATTTTCAATGAAGTTCCAAATACCCTGGGAGCAAAATAAGGTTTTCATTTTAATACTCCAATAGTCATAATTTTTACCATTAAAAATTGGAATCTGTGGTTATGAAATACTTCCACTTGTTCCTACCATGATTTTTCAAAATAAAACTTTGCCTTTGTTCGGTTCTCTTCTACCTCAGTTAAACTTTGACTTTCCTTACTAGTTTCCACTTCTGAATAATGACATATTCTCTCTTCTTTATCAACAACAATATGTATCTAGTAGCTTTGATCTGGCAGCTATGTTAGCTTTCAATGGCAACAAGTTCTTTGTTGCCACTGTGTCTTCTCCACACATCAATATTACCTTCAACAACTTAACCTTGTAGAGATGATTGCTTGCAGAGTGGTTGCCTTCTCTATTTTACCTTTTCTGCAACTTTTGCCTTGATTTCCCTACTCTTATACCACTTTGAAGGAGAGAAAGAACACAAGACTGCAGAAAAAATAGTGATATCATAACAGATAAATAGTTTATATTATTGCCAAAATAGATTAAATAACAGTTTATATAAATGCCTTCACAAAACAGAGCTACCCATGACTACTTTTGCATTATACATTCATTCATAAGAACAAAGTTTTTCATGCCTTGTACCCACCAAAAATAGAGTATTACATTTCAGTTTTTTTTTAAAACGGAGCCTTATTCACAACTATGAAAGAGGCTTCTAGAATGCACGCCTAAAAGCCGAACCATCTAGATGCATCAAAAACAGAGTAGAAGAAGATACGAGAAAGAGGAGTGAATGTGGTGGTTGGAGTAGATAGGTTACGAAAGTAGGAGAGATTAGAAGAGTCCAGTTGGAGTTCACTATGCCAACAAATCAGCAGGTGCCCAAAGGTGAGCACAACCACCAACCTTTTTATCTATGATCTCCTTGAGAAAATCTATTTGGTGTTTATTCGACTCCAACATCATAGGTGTGTCCATCATAGATAATATTTGAGGGAAAGAGAACATGCGAAATTGATATGTCACCCACACTGTAAAGGATATATATAGCAAGTAGCCACCTATATTCATCAAAGAAAATCCACTTCCCCAAGAGCCACCATCCTTTAAATCACATAAAATCTACCCTCCTAAACTACTTCATCCTTTTCTATGAAAAATAAATCAATAGGTGTAATTCTCCAACCTCCTATGCCACCAAAATTATGCAATTCAAATGATCCCACACATGCCAATGGCCGCTACAAATTGGAATGATGGGGACATTAACTATCTCCACCTCATCAACCATCATGGCTTCACCATTGACAACACCTTGAGCCCATGCCATCATTCTATAGCGATCTTCACTATCACACGTGTGTCCACTATCATCATTAAATTGAATGACATGGAGACTATGAGGGTGATGCATATCTCGTCACCTGACTACAATTAAACTATGCCACCACCTCCTATACTTTCATCCCCATCACATCTCATCCTTTCATCTCAGCAACCATCTTGGAAAGACATACCATTGCCTTCTCCATAAATGTGGTCGATTTTGAACTCTTGTAGGTTATATATGAAAATCACTTAATTGGTTCTAGCCACCTTCCCATTTTCCAATTTGGTGTATGATTTTGTCAAATTGCATTAACAATAGTCAAGGAGTTCCCTTCTAGGTGTATCTTCTTAGCCCCAACTTTTTTTCCTAACTCCAATCCCATTAAAACTACTTTGAATTCTGCTACATTGTTCATGGTCTTCTCAATATGCCTAGATCTCTCACCTAAAATATTTCCAATAGAATCTCTTACAACACAGCCAATTCTTTTATAAACAAGGTTCCCCTATGAAGCCCCATCAAAATTGACCTTAATCCAACCATGCTCAGGTGCTCCCCTATTGACATTATCATGAGGGTTTATTTATTGTTTTATGTTGTTATCCCCCAATAAGGGGGTACTTTCAAACCTTAGAAAACCTTGGTCATCTCATCATCCCAATTCAAGAAAACGCTTTGTTTTAGTGATTTGCTTTTGGCTGCATTGTTGGCTAGCTCAATAATTGTCTTCTCCATTTTTTTGATGAGACATTCTATTGGTGTGGATTTATCTTAAAATATACTTTAATTTTATTCTTTCCATAGTTCTCAAATGATAGAAGATGGAATGATTTGCCATTGACTATCAAAAATTTCTTTCCTAATCTTGCTAGGCCACATTTCAAACCAATCCTTCAAATTTTGTGGCAAGTATTATTGGAAGCTTAATTTATCCATAAAGTACTTCCAACAATTCCCATCATACAAACAAGTTAGGAGGTGATGAATGACATTTTCTTCTGAGTTTCTATGAAGGTAGCATCTTCCAGGCTTGGCAATGCCAAGCATAGCCAACTAGTCCTAGGTGAGTACATTCAATTTTGAATTGCTAGCCAAGAAAAAGCTCTATCTTTAGGTAATCACTATTTTCCCCATAAAAGATGTTTAGGTCATTTTTTATCATCCTTAATAGCTTCTTTAATTTTATAGCCCACCTTCACCTTATATTCCCTGTCCATAGAGGCACACCAATGAATTACATCTTTCTTCTCTGAGAATGAGAGACTTCCTTCTTCTAGAATCTTGGATACTGTCATCTTTTGGTAATTAGCCACATTCAAATCATTCAATCTTTTCCATTACCATTTTGGAATTCCATTAGTCACCACAACTTCTCCATAACTATATATTTTCTTCCCCCATAATATACTTGTTTTCCTTCTAACATCCTCCAAGCTAGGATTGTTGATTAGAGTTGGTTGTCCCTCCCATGAGTCCTCCCAAAAGGACGAATTTATGCCATTCTTAATTTCCCAAGTGATATTCTTAGTGATTATCTCTCAATATTATTGTAGGTAATTCCAAATTGCAAACCCCCTCGGTAGGTCAAGGTTGTTGAGGATTCATATTGGTTCATCAGAATCTAGATACTTCTTTTCTAAGAATCTATACCCACTTTTGATTACCTTTAGTATACATGTTCCAAACTATCTTAGCCCACTTTGCCAAATTCATAGTTCTTAGTTGCTTCAGACCTACTCTATCGACTGTTTGGTCTACAAAATTTGCTCCCATGAAATCAAAGGGACTTTTTGTGTCTCCTCCAATCCATTCCCCAAAAAAAGTCTCATGATCTTAATCAAAATGTCCTCAACTACCCTAGGAAGCTTCACACAAGACATTGAATAAACCGATATTGCCAATAAAACCACTTTTAACATGACGATTTGACCTACAAAACTAAGTCACTTGCCTTTCAACATCTCCATTTTCCTTTCACAGTTGTTAATCAAATTTTCCCAGTAGCACTTTTTATTGATGCCAACAAATAAGAACATCCCAAGGAATCTTCCCATGAAGTTGGCTATCCTTAACTATAGGATTCGAGCGTCTTCCTTTGTAGACTTAGCTGGATATTTAGGAAAAAGACTTCTAACTTCCCCTAATTGATTCTCTACCTTGAGGCTTTTCCATAGTCATCTAATACCTTTTTGATTTTCCTAGCCTAAACTATGCAATCTTTCCCAAATAGAATAGTGTCATCGACAAACTATTCGTGAATGACAAAATCTATGTGAGGTGCCACTTCAATACCTTTCCACTAACCTTCCCTCCTAACAAAGGAGATATATCTCCCTAGTTCTTTTTTCATTATTATAAAAAGAATGGGGGATATGGGGTCCCCTTGTCTAATGCCTCGAGTTGAAGCAAAAACCCCTACTAGTACAAAGAACTTTGGAGTGATAATGTAGTTGCATATCCATTCAATCCATTTGTCTTCAAATCCAAACCTTCTCAAGAGAGATAGAAAAAACTATTTTCCCACCAGATCATATGCCTTTAGTATATATAATTTAATCAACATGAAATGGGTTCTAGTTTTCCTAGCTGTCTGGATAGGCACATGAGCCACAATTATACCTTCCATTATAGATCTTCTAGGTGAAAAATGGCTTTGTTCTTCCAAAATAACTTTGTGTAGAATCTTCTTTAGTCTATTAGCAAACACCTTTGTTGTCACTTTATAGATAGTATTACATAATGCAATGGGTCGATAATCATTCATACACACAACATCCTTCTTCCTAGGAATCAATGCTAGAGAGGTATGGTTCAACATTCCTAGCTTAGTGGAATTCTCTCTAGATTCTTCTATATACTTATGCACATCATCCCCAATAATATCCTAAAAATACTGATAAAATTTGGCAGGGAATCCATTTGGGCCAGGAGCTTTGTCTGGATCAAGTTGAAAGGTGGCAATTTGAACCTTTTTCTTGGTTATGTTTCTATATAATTTAGAATTATCCTCTTCACTAATTATTGGCAGGATCTTTACTAAAACATCATCCCAAATTTGATCATGAACTAGGGTATCATGATTAAAGATTGTTTGGAAATATCTCACTCCTTCCTGATTAGCTTCCTCAATAGTTTGAGTCATGGATCCATCCTCTCTTCTTATCTCCACCATTTTGTTCTTGCATCTATTTTCAATCGCAGTTTTGTGAAAAAATTTAGTGTTTCTATGTCCTTCGTTAAGCCATGTTTCTCTAGATTTCTAATGCCAGTAACAGTCCTCACAAGTTGATATCTCACTTAGTTCTAGATTCAATATTTTCTCTAGCTCATATACTGTCACCCCCATCCCCTTCTCAATAATGACTTAATTTTAAACCTCAAGATCCCTTGCTATCCTATCTTTTTTTACAAAAATGTTTTTTATTTCTTCCTTATTCCATTCCTTGAGTTTTCTTTTGACATGAGCAAACTTCTTACTAAATAGATACAATTTAGACTGATTACCAATCCTAATCTCCTTGCCAAGACATCTCAGATTACTCTCCATCTGAATCTTCCATACTATATAGTTTGTTTCTTGAAGCCTCGGTGATGCAGGGAGTCTTGCAGCTAATCCTATTCACCTTCTTGTATTTCTTGTCTCACTCAACCCTCTAACTCCTCAGGCCCATCCAATAGTACTTGTTAGGGGTTTTTCTATCTAGACCTCCAAGGTCTAATCCACTTTGCCTTGCCTCCAAGATATACTCACTAATCTTAAACAATCAACACTTCCTATTGAGGCTTCCACCTCAATCCCTAACACCACTCCTAAGTGCTCCAACAACCTCTACAAAGGATCCCACTTCACAAACTTGTTTCAAGAGTGCAGCATGAAGTTACACAATGCTTTCTCAACCTCCCTTTGTCTCTACCGGCTCCAAATAGGCCTAATACAATTAGCCCTCCTATGGCAGTTTTCAGGGTTTAGTTTCAAATCTTTCCACACGAGGCCATAAATAAATTATAGATTCAAGTACCATTTTCAGAGTTACATACAATATTTCAGAATTCCATTTGGGTTCTCCGTACACATATGGGAACCAAAACTATCTTATTTTTAAGGGTTTAGACCTACCCGGGTGACTCACAAATTTGCTCTTAAAAATCTTCACGAATCAAATAATCTTCACAAATAAGTTAGGGATTATTTAAGGACATTAAAAGGGATATCCAACCATGTCTCAATTTTGGTTCCACCAATCCATATGTTCTCTTAAAACACACATCTCTTGTTGTCCTAAACTCACCAATTCCTAGTTGTGAGCCTAGGGTTTCATTGTAGCTCCTCCACAAAGCTAACAAAATCACACAACATATTCTAAATATATTTATAGACCCTAACCTATCATTCCACATGATTACAACTGGTGCCATCAATGGATGCTCAGGTTAGAGCCATTTTCCCTTAAACCCTACTTTGCAAGGGTTTTATACCTAGTCACAGAGAATGGATTAGATCCCTGCAACCAAACACAATCAGACTTGCTAATCTACCTTGCTAGAAATAATATTCAACAAAATCTCATGCCCTACAATGAGATACTTCTGATAGGTCCATACCGGACCGTACAATGCAACAAAACAAAGAAAAATAGTTAAAACAGTGTCAAAACAAAATTTCTTCTTGCAACAAAAACTTGCTTTTGCATTCCAGATCCTCCAACCCATACAATGAAGTTGGTTTTGGCTTATATGCTCCTGATTAAGATGGTTGAACCAACTTTCCAAAGCCAATCAATAAAAATGCAACTTTTGCAAATGTTGCAAAATGTTGCTCAGCAACTTTTACATCTTTTCATCCTAAGAATGCAAATTTGCACTCAAATGCATTGCAAGGCTCAAAAAGCCCTCAATGCATTCTAGGAGACTTAAAAACAACACATTAAACCCCTATTACATGATGAATCTATAACAACATCAACATTACAACTTCCTAGGGTATCAACATCTTGAACATATCAAAGCTTGACAAAAGCTTGGACAACTCAACCATGACTTCCTGGAGTCCCAAATGGTTGGTCTATTATTACAACTTGAAAAACAATAGAAAAACTTAGAACAAACTAAAATTTCTTTCTTGGAGTGATGTGTGCCTTGCACCATACTTGCATGGGACAAATAAATCAAGTCCCTTGAGTTAAGAGGTCTACAATTTCCACTCCATACTGAAGTATATCTGATTATGACATCCACATAGCATCTAATTTAGGTAACCCTTCCTATTTGACAAGATAATGCTTGTATACTCATTTCCTTTTCTTCTTTACTATCTTGGTGTCCAAGATACTTTCGAACTTGACTGGTTGGCATGGTGGCAAATCTCTCACCCAATCTTCATTAGCCTGTGATGAAGCATCCAACTGATTTATTTGTGATTCTCCCTTGTATGGATAGAGATCACATACATTAAAGATGGGAGAAATACATAAGGTGGAGGATGTTCTACTTCATATGTGTTATGTCCATATTTGTGCACCACCTTGAGAGGACCAATCTTGTTTATCAATAGCTTAGTAGGCTGCCCTTTTGGAAGTCTCTCTTTCCTTAGGTATGCTAGGACCAAATCTCCAACCTTAAACTGTACATTCCTCCTTGTTTTATCAACATTCATCTTATACTTCTGGGACTTTTGTTGTAAGGACTGCCTTACCTTATCATGCACTTGTTTGACACCTTCTACAAAATTCTCCCCTTGTGCACTCTTAGGTGCCATAGAACTGAGATCTTCTAGTATGCCCCTAGGATGAAATCCATACACTATCTCAAAGGGAATTTTACCCGTGCTTCAGTTAACTGAGTCATTGTATGCATATTCTACCTGACCGAGTACCAAACCCCAAGTTTTCCCATGTTGTTTGGTGAGGCATCTTAATAGATTACCTAAGGATATTTTGACTACCTTTGTTTGACCATCTGTTTGAGGATGATAGGAAGATGAAAATGATAATTTGGTACCCAACTTTCTCCACAGTGTCCTCCAAAAATGGCTTATGAACTTCACATCCCTATCAATGACTATGTTGATTGGAAGGCCATGAATTCTGGCTCTCTTTGAGGAAGAGTCCTGCAATATAGGTGGCATCATTGGTGCTTTTGAAAGGTATAAAATGTGCCATTTTATCTAACCTATCAACCACTACATACACACTATCAAATCCCCTTGGAGTTCTTGGTAGGCCTAACACAAAATCCATACTCAAACATTCCCAAGGCCTTTGAGGTATGACCAAAGGTTAGTATAGACCTGCATTACTTGATGAACCCTTTGCTCTTTGACAGATTGGACATTGTTCTACAAACCTTCTCACTTATGATTGCAACTTGAGCCAATGGTAAAACCTACTAACCTACTCCAAAGTTTTATCTATGCCAGGATGACCTCCTAGACCTCCTTGATGCTTTTCTTGTATAATGTTTTGTCTCATAGAACATTGGGGAATGCAAAGAATGTGTTCTTTGAATAGAAAAACATCTTGTATCATATATTCTGAATAAGAGACATGTGAGGAGTTAAAAAAAATTAGAACAAACAACATATATCTCTGCAAAATCTTTATCATCCTTGTAGAGGTCTTTTAACTAATTCAATCCCACACTCTGCAATTGTATATCCTACATAGTCATGACTCTCCTACTTACTGTATCAGCTACCTTGTTTGCAGTGCCCTTTTTGTGCTTTATAGTGAAGGTGTAGGATTGTATATATTCAACCCACTTTAGGTGTCTTTGATTCAACTTCTCTTGCCTATTAAGGAAACTAAGGGCATGGTTGTTAGTGAAAACTGCAAACTCTCTGGGAAGCAAGTAATGACACCACTTCTTCAATACTTACACTATGGCATATAGTTCCAAGTCATATGTGGAGTATCTTTGGTTGGCTTCATTCAATTTTTCTAAGAAGAATGCTATATGATGACCTTCTTGGATTAAAAATGCCCCTATTGCCCTTTGGCTAGCATCACATTCTACTGTAAACAACTGATTGAAATCAAGCAATCTAAGGGTTGGAAGATCTTCTATCTTAGCTTTCAACAATTCAAATCCCTTATTGGCTTCCTCTGTCCACTTAAAGTGACATTTAATCCCTCCTTTAATGGTGTTGAGTATAGGCGCACAAACATGGCTAAAGTTTCTCACAAACTTCCTATAAAAAGATGTCATTCTATGAAAAATTCTAACATCACTTATGCCCCTACGTATAAGCCAATTAAGTATTGCTTCTACTTTACTTGGATCCATCTTTAAACAACCTTGTGAAATGACAAAACCAAGGTAAAATAACTCTGTTTTCGAGAACTCACATTTTTCAAGATTGATTTTGAGTTGAGCCTCCTTCAACTTCTTCAAGACCATATCCACATGCTTAAGGTGTTCCTCCTTGGACCTACTGAAGACCAAAATGTCATCAAGATACACTATAACACATTTACCAATAAACTCAACTAAGACTTCATTCATGAGCCTTTGAAAGGTACTAGGTACATTGGTGAGGCCAAATGGCATCACCAACCACTCATATAGGCCTGCATTGGTTCTAAAGGTTGTCTTCCATTCATCACTAGGTCTGATCCTTATTTGACGATAACCAGACTTCAAGTCCACTTTTTTTAAGTAGCTTTCTTCACCTAGATTAATGTCTAATAGGTCCTCAATCCTTGGCATGGGAAACTGGTATCTTATTGTGATCTTATTGATTTCCCTTGAGTCAGTGCACATCCTCCATTTTCCTCCTTTTATAGGCACTAATACAATAGGAACAATACATGGACTCAAACTCTTTTTAATAAACCCCTTGCCTAAGAGTTCTTGCACTTGTCTGGCGATCTCTTCATTTTGTCTAGGTGTCATTTAATAAGCAGCTTTGTTAGGCAGATTTGCCTCTGGGATCAAATCTATTCGATGATTTACATCTCTCATTGGAGACAAAGAATCGAGCATATCATCTCCTATAACTTTTGCATATTTCTTTAGTAAACCTTTCACCTCTTGAGGCACTTCACTCATTGGATCTGCCTTAGCTTCATCTTTAGGCTTTATCACTGTAGCATAGCCCTGATTACCTTCTTTTTTTAATACCTTAAGAAACTCTTTACCACTCAACAACATAACACTTGACCCTACTTGTTTTTCCTCCTTTTGATTAGGTAATGGATTCATTTGATACTTCTTTCCATTCTTGGTGATGAGATAACTATTCTTTTCTCCATCATGATTGACTTTCACATCATATTGCCATGGACAGCCCAAAATCAAATGGCAAGCATCCATAGGCAATATGTCACATAGAAGTTTGTCTTTGTAGTCACCAATTTCAAAGTCCACCCATGCTTGTTCATCAACTAAGACATGTTGACCTTGGTTGAGCCATGACACCTTATAGGGAGTGAGATGAGGCAATCTTTTCAGTTTGAGTTTATCCACCATTTCAACTGAGACAATGTTCTCAATGATCCTAAATAGACTTTTTCTCTATGGTGGCTCTTGAGCTTGGGGTATCTTTATCATTGTTCTTCTCATCATCAAGTTTTCTCCATCTGTCACTAGCCCTACCTTTCTGATTGGAGTGGTCTCACTTTGAGTATCCTCCTCTTGCACTAACCGAGTCCTTCTTTCACCCATGTATGAGCTTGATGAACTTGAGGCTTTTTCTGGGAACCTACTCATGGTATGTCCAACTTGGTTGCAATAATAACACCTACTGGTGAAGATTATATTTCATCTCCCTGAGCTTCCAAACCTTCCCCTAAAATTGATTCTCCCTCTAAAGGATCCTCTATTTGTTCCTCTTAAGAAGTCCCCACTTCCTTCTTGGTTTTGAGGGGTTTCATTTCTTGAAGCATTTTGTCCTCTACCAAAAGTTCCTCTACCTCTAAAGTTTTTACCACCTCTATGTTTTTGATTTTTCTCACTTCTCCTTTTGATCTTTTCCTCTACCCATAATGCCAACTCAAAACACTTGTGGATAGTATCTGGTGTTTGGATGCTTATTTCATCTTGTATGTTTTTCCTAAGGCCATTCATGTACCTGGCCAATTTCTCCACTTCATTCTCATTCTTCCTATCCCTCAAACGCAATTTGTGGAATTCCTCAGTGTATGCATTGACATCTAGCTCCCTCTATTTCAAATTTTGTAGTCTCTTGTGGATTTGAACTTCATAATCCCTTGGTAGGAATTGAGTTTTCATCCTTATCTTCATACGCTCCCATGAAGTTATATTTTTCTTACCTACTTGCACCCTTTCTTATTGCATCATGTTCCACCAAACCAATGTTGATCCCCTCAATCTAGACTTGGCCACATTTACTCTTTTCTCCTCTACTACCTCCTTATAATCAAAATGATTATTTAATGCTTCTATCCAATCTAGTAACTCCTCTCCATTGAGATTTCCTCCATAGGTGGGAAATCCATCCAAGTTATCCTTGGAGATGGATTTGACTGCATCCAAGAATAGTTTTTGGTCTTGGGGCATTTCTACTGCTGTCTGGTCCTCCTCATCTTCCACTTCTTCATCTGTCTCATCTCCCCATTTTGTCTTAATCTTCCCCTTCTCCTTCTTAACATCTCTGGTTCCTTTACTTCCTTTGTGATCCTTCAATCCTTCTATCATCTTTGTCACCATCTTCCAGATGGCTTCTGGAGTCATTTCCTTTGCAGGAATTGAACTTGCTGTTGATTCCTCGTAGTCTAACATACACCAATTTTGTAAAGGGTGGCTCTGATACCACTCTCATGCAAAGAGACTTGGAGCTAATCTTATTCAACTTCTTGTCTTTCTTGTCTCACTCAACCCTCTAACTCCTCAAGCCAATCCAATGGTACTTGGTAGGGGTTTTTATATCTAGACCTCCAAGGTCTAACCCACTTTGTCTTTCCTCCAAGGTATAGCCACTGATCTTAAACAATCAACACTTCCTATTGAAGCTTCCACCTCAACACCACTCCTAAATGTTCCAACAACCTTTGCAAAGGATCCCACTTCACAAACTTGTTTCAAGAGTGAAACATGAAGTTACACAATATTTTTAGTGTCTTCAATTAGTCTGGTCACCTTCAAACCCATTGCCACTCTTTCTCGTCCCTTGGTCTCTACAGGCTCCAAATAGGCCTAATATAATTAGCCCTCCTATGGCAGTTTTCAGGGTTTAGCTTCAAATCTTTCCACACAAGGCCACAAATAAATTACAAATTCAAGTACCCTTTTCAGAGTTACATACAATATTTCAAAATTCCATGTAGGTTCTCTATACACATATGGAAACCAAAACCATCCTATTTTTTAAGGGTTTAGACCTACCCGAGTGACTCACAAATTTGGTCTTAAAAACCTAGTCAAATCATCTGCACAAATCAATTAGGGATTCTTTAAGGACATTCAAAGGGCTTTCCAACCATGTCTCAATTTTGGCTCCACCAATCCATATGTTCTCTTAAAACGCATATCTCTTCCTATCCTATACTCACCAACTCCTAGTTGTGAGCCTAGGGTTTCATTATAGCTCCTCCACAAAGGCCTACAAAATCACACAACCTATTCTAAACCTATTAACAAACCCTAACCTATCATTCCACATGATTAAACTTGTGCCATCAATGGGTGCTCAGGTTAGAGCTATTTTCCCTTAAACCCTACTTTGCAAGGGTTTTACACCTAGTCACAGACAATGGATTAGATTCCTAAAACCAAACACAATCAGACTTGCTAATCTACCTTGCTGAAAAGAATATTCAACAAACTCTCATGCCCTACAATAAGATACTTCTAATAGGTTCGTATTGGACCATACAATGCAACAAAACAAAGAAAAACAGTTAAAACAATGTCATAACAAGATTTCTTCTTGCAACAAAGACTTGCTTTTGCATTCCAAATCCTCCAACCCATACAATAAAGTTTCTTTTGGCTTATATGCTCCTAATTAAGTTGGTTGAACCAACTTTCCAATGCCAATCAATAGAAATGCAACTTTTGCAAATGTTGCAAAATGTTGCTCAACAACTTTTACATATTTTCATCCTGAGAATGCAACTTTGCACTCAAATGCATTCCAAGGCTCAAAAAGGCCCTCAATTGATTCTAGGAGACTTAAAAACAATACATTAAACCCCTATTACATGATGACTTTGTAACAACATCAACATTACAACTTCCTAGGGTATCAACAACCTGAACATTTCAAAGCTTGACAAAAGCTTGGACAACTCAACCATGACTTCTTGGAGTCCCAAATGGTTGGTCCATTATTACTACTTGAAAAACAACACAAAAACTTAGAACAAACCAGAATTTCTTGCTTGGAATGATGTGTGCCCTACACCACTCAGTATATCCCTTGGAAAGATAGCTCCAAAAGAATTGGATGAACTTGAACTATTAGTCACCATAGGATCTTCCTCAAGCGGTTAAGCTTTCTATAGAGAGGACCAAAGCTATGATACCAATTGTTAAACACTTCAGATAACCAAAAGACAACTGAGAGGGGGGGGGTGAATCATTTGTCATAGATTATCGGAAGCATTAGCAATTTAAAACAACAATACCAGAACCCAAAATAATACTAGAATAGTCGTTAATCCAATTAAGCATAAACAATCAGGTCGGCCACCTGACAATAAGACAATTACATAATTACAAACCATGTCGAACTTAGACCAAAACAAATAATAACCACACATAAGATATCCCGAAAATACAACAATAGGTCCTATCCACACATTACATCAATTTCAGTCCATAACCTAGATCAACCAGGACCAAGTATAGGTCCACATGCTTCAAAAATGATCTCCAAATGCCAAGTCACGAACATGATCACCAACAACATCCCAAAACTCCATTAGAAGCTGCACCAACACCAATCATGTAATGCATCAAAGATCTCCACAAAATTCTCTATCAGTGAAACCCTCGCCGGAACTAGAAACCAATCTTCATAGAAAGCAGGATAGGATCCAATCACAAGATCAAAACCAACTGACCAAATATGATTATAAGCATTATGAACAAGTCAATTTTATCACCAAATTATACCGGAGTCAACCGGATCATGCCGGATCCAAGTTAACCAGAAACCACTCAACCTACCGAGACCAGAAGGGTATCAGTAAAGCATCCAAACAGCAAGTATTGACATCAATGACAAAACATAATCAATTCCACCAAATGGCCAACACAATTTAGACTAATTACCAATCCTAATCTCCATCCACCGTTTATGAACTGACTCCTTCAAGGATGGATCCCTCAACCACATTTTCAAATCTAAATGGACTACCTACTTTGGGAACCTCTAGTTTGATCATCAATTGAACCGGGAAATGATCTAAGCTGTTATATGGTGGAATATTAGCCTCATAGGTTAAAAACTCATTTTTTCAGTCTCCAAAGAGAAAGAAGTGTCCAATTTTTTCAGCAATACTTGTGAAATTCTTTCTTTGACTTGTCCAGGTGAACTTCCCATTCCTAGTTAGAATATTCATCAAGTTGTTGACAACAACGAAGTCTTGGAAGTCAAGCTGTACTCTTATGATGGTTTTTAGCCCCTCTATATTTTTTGAATTGTCTAAAGTGGCATTAAAATCTCCCACAATCGCTCCAAATTCACCATTCATTTGTACCATCCAATGAGTGATTTCATCCTATATATTATAATCATCTTTTGGTAATGATGGATATTTGCCCATAAATATTGATGATCAAGAAACTTAAATTCCTACACAAGTATCTACACCTAGCAACAATACAATTAGGAGGTTCAATAAATAAAGAACATATAGTACTCAAAGGGTTCCATACCATACTTAAGCTACCTGAAGAACCAATTGATTCCACAAAAGACCCTCCCATTGTCACCAAGCTTTCATTCTAAATCGGTATTCCTCTTTGCTCCATTTGGTTTCTCGCAATAAAATGATATAGGCTTTAGTTTGCTCTAGTTGACTCTATATAAGGTGTCAATGCCCCTAGAATTCCAAGTAGAATCCTCATTGGTCCTCAAAAAGGATGACCTTGTTCCTATTTCTTACTTTCATCTGACCTTTCGCCTTAGCAACCATTTCCAATTTTTGCCTTATTGGATTTTGTACCTCCTTTTTGGTTAGTTTTCATATTGGGCTTCTTCAATTTGGATTGAATCTGTTCTATCACCCTCTCGGCTATAGTGTTTATTTGGTCATCCACATAACTATATTCTATATCAATGTTATTTTATAGATCCTCTTCATATTCTAGGTCATTCTCTTGCTTCTCCTCTTCTAAGGGCTCAAGTAATGGAGTGATGGCTATGTTCAAATTGGGGATTTGCACTACAGCATTTAGGGTATGCAAGGCCTCCATAGAATTAATATCCATTTCCTTCTTCTCATCTTCTAAGGGTGTTGATTCTATTATAATGGTTGTATGCTAATTTGGTATCTATACCTCTTCCCAATTTGGAGTCACTTTCGTAGCACAGTGATGGAGAATTCCATTCTCTGGAGTTCTAGAGTCCACAACCACATTGTTATTATCCAATGAATTGTGAAGATCCTCCCTAGGAGATGAGATAGAGGGATAAAGATGGATATAGAGAGAATGGGAGGGAGAGATAAAGAGAGAGATAAGACAAAGAGACATAGAGGTGTAATAGATAAGTATAATGAGAGGGAGAGAGAGGGAGAGATGTAAAGAGATGGATCATGCTAGGAAGTGATATAAAGAGAAAAGTAGAGAGAGGGAGAAAATAGGGGTAGAGGAATATGGAGAGATAGAGATAGAGAGGAAAAAACATGGAGGTATAGAGATATAGGAAGAGGGAGATAGGGAGAAATATCTAGAAATAGAGGGGTAGAGAGAGAGAGAGAGAAGAAGAAGATGTAAGGTAGATTGATGTAGGGAGATAGAGAGGGAGAGATAGAGAGATATAGAGGGAAAGGGAGAGGGAAAGGGAGATATAGATATAGATATAGATATAGATATAGATATAGATATAGATAAATAGAGTGATAAAGAGACAAATATATGAGGAAATACAAGAAGATAGAGACAGGGGAGGATAGGGAGATAGAGGCAGAGATACATAGAAAGACATAGAAATAGAAATAAGTAGAGATATATAGATAGAGATGGAAAGACAAAGTATAGATAGGGAGAGAAAGAGAGATAGATGGAGAAATATGGGAGGAGAGAGAGAAGGGCTAGGGAAGGAGGGAGGGAAGGACTTATGGGTAGAGGAGGTAGGTTGAGTTAAGAGGAGAGATTAAAGAGGTTTGAAGAGGGAGAGAGAAATAAGTAGAGAAAGGAGAGAGATAGGTAGAGAGAGAGAAAGAGAGGAGAAGTAAAGGAGGGTGGATTGAGGGGGGTGGATAGAGGGAGGGACATATAAATATAGAGAGAGGGAGTAGGAGAGGGAGAGGGAGATATATAGATAGAGAGAGAGGGACCTCAATGAATAAATAAGAAGAGAGTGGGTGATATATAGAGAGATATAAAAGGTCTTAATGGATAATTAATAAGGTTAAATAAACTATGCATCTATTTATAAGGATTTAAACACAACTAAAATAAAATGTCTAAATCAAGGAGATAATAAGGGTCCATTACTAATAACCTGATGTTATGTTTTTTATAGGGGGAGAGAGAGAGAGAGATGGATAGAAAGAGAAAGAGGGAGAGAGAGAGAGAGAGAGAGAGAGAGAGAGAGAGAGAGAGAGAGAGAGAGGATTGAAGATGACTGTATAGAATGAGAGATAAAGATAGAGAGAGGGAGATATGGATATAATAAAGGGAGAGGATATAGATGGTGAGACAAAGTGATAGAGATAGAGATATATAAGAAGAATCAGAGAGAGGGAGTGTTAGGATAACTAGTGAACAACACAAAACCTTCTACCGAAATGCATAAACCAAATACCAAGATAGAAGATACATCAATTAAGAAAAAACCCGGTAAAGGGAAAAACCATGGTGGGAAGCCTACTGACAGTCAAATGATACTTCTGCAGTAAGTATGTGGTGCAGGGGTGCAAAGGCAATTTTGTTGTGTTGATTATAGGAGATTGGAATCTTGTTGTTTTGGTTTGTAATAAGGTCAATAGGTCTTTGAATAAGTGCTCAAATGTTTGTAAGGACCCTAGAAGTTGTTGTTTGGCCAATTTTGGCATATGGGCTCTTAAGGGTGCCAGATAGAGCACTTAGTAGAATATATTGTTTTGAGTTATCTTAGGTTGGTTTGATGTTGTTTAGAGGTTTATAAGGTCATTTGGATCATTTGGAGTGACCTAGGTTGGATTCAAGCAAAGTTGCTCACTTATGTAAAAAGTTGCAAAAGTTGCTCATAGCAACTTTGCAATATTTGCACTTTTACACACCAACGGCTAGTTGGTTTTATTTTTAATTTAAAGGAATTTGTAACCAACCCAAGGCCGATATAAGGCTTGGGAAAACTGATGATAATTGTTGGTTGAAGAATTGAAACAAGAAGAGCAAGTTTAGCCTTTCAAATTTTGTGTTTTCAGCGAGTATAGTTGAGTTTAATTGGATTTGTACAGTCTATACGGACTTACAAGCCCAAACCAAGGCATGAATTGTTAGATAAGAGACATATCTTCCATTTGATGGTGGTCTGAGGTTTTGAAGTGTTATAGTTTGCAAGTTTTGTCATTTTTGTTGCAGGTTGGTCCTAAAGACCTAAAAAACCAGGGTTTTGAAGATTATATGGCCCATTCCTAGCATTCCATGGTGGAACTCCGTACTGAAGCCTTATGGAATGTTATGTGGCCTTTTAAAGTATGTTTTCATTTTCTTTTTAATACAAGAGAGGCTAAACTCCAGATTTGCCACCATACCCTAGGCTTGGCACGTTGAGTTGGCAAGCAATGGGGATGATGGACAACAGGCCCTAGTTGGGTAAATCCATTGGATGGAATTGATGCAAGGTTGGATTGTAAATCCTCATGGATGTACATACCTAAAAAAATCATTATAATCCTTGAGAAATTGGAATGGTGAATACATTCAAGCAGATCCCTATTTTGTAGTCTTAAAAGGAGGAATTAGGCCTAAAAAGGGTTAGGATGGTTAGAGAACAAACCCATATCCAAGTTTGAGATGTTGTATGAAGCTTCCAAAAGGGTATCTAAAAAGCCAAATATTTCAGAAGGGTGTTCAATACTTTTGACAAATAATTGCAAAATACCTCGCAGGTAGGGCTAATTAAACTCGGTCTCCTAGTAGGCCTAAAAGAGCAGATCGACCCTAAAGCTTGGAATCGGTAAACACAAAAGTCATAAATGAAGGGATATGGTTGGAAAACTAAAGAAAATAATCCCTAAGTGTGTTGGTCATGTGTTAATGGAGATCACATGGTAGAGGGGGTTGGCTCTTGGTTAAGGTGCTGAGTAGGAAGGTCTCTAATAAGGAGTGTGGGACACTCACAAAACAAGAAGTGGTCACCTTAGTCTAAGGTCCTTGGGAAGGTCAGTAAGGGTGGGCCCTAAAACCTTTGGAATTTTGACAAGTGTGGAACCATTGGATGATTCAAGAGACAACCTAAGGAGACATCAAGAGTAAGCAAACCTTGTAGGAGAGCCTAACCACTCTACATCAGATTGGTGTCAGAGTCACTTGATTGAACAAAGTGGTGTATGTCAGACCAAGAGGTAGAGTCAGAAGCCAGCAACATGCCACCTAATTCAATGATTCAAGAGGCCATTAGGAAGTTGGTAAAAGACACCAAGAATGGTAAAGGCAAGATCACAGAGTGGGGTGATGAAACTAATGATGAAGATACAAAGTTGATAGGAGTGGTAATAGAAAAATAGTTGGAGAAAGATCAGCAAATCTTCTTGGACGCCCTTAAATCACTCAACAAAGATAGCCTAGATGGTTTACCAGTCTATAGTGGAAGCCTAAATGGAGAAGAGCTATTAGATTGGATAGAAGCTTTGAATAATCATTTTGAATACAAGGAGATTACTAAAGAAAAGAGGGTCAATATGGCTAAGACAAAGTTGAAAGGATCAACTCTAATGTGGTAGAACATGATGCAAGAAGAAAGGGAACAAAACGGGAGAAAGAAGATCAAGTCCTAGGAGATAATGAAGATCAAAACCAAAACTCAATTCCTACCTCTAGATTATGAGGTGTAGGTACACAAGAGGTTGATGATTTTTAAGCAAAGAGAAATGGATGTGAGTGCCTACACAGAGGAGTTCAACAAACTAAATCTAAGCGAAAGGAATCAAGGGGAAGAAGTGGAGAAGGTAGCAAGATAACTAAATGGCCTTAGACAAAACATTCAAGATGAAATCAGCATGATGGCACCTGAGACAGTCCGTAAGTGTTTTCAGTTGTCTTTGAGAGTAGAGGACAAGATCAAGAGGAAAAGTGAGTTCAATCAAAGAGGCAGAGGAGGTAAAGGATTTAGAGGAAGAGGAACCTTTGGAAGGGGTAATAACTCTGGCAATAATGAAGAGGGCAATCAATTTGAAAATAGTGGGGATAACTTTAGCAAGAGTGGTCCATTTAGATGCTATTCTAGAGGAAGAAATAACTTTAGAGGTAGGTTTGGCACTCAAGGAAAAGGACCCATAGTCTTCACTGGTAAATGATTTTATTGTCATCAAGTGAGCCACACAATGAACCGATATCCTGAAAAGACTTCAAGTTCTTATGTGGGTGAAAGGAGAACTCAATTGGTGCAGGAGGAAGACAGTCAGAGTCTTACCTCACAAATCAGCAAAGCTAGACCAATCCTAGATGGAGAGAATCTGACGCTAAGAAGAACCTTGTTGAAGGTATCGCAGGCCAAAGAACCTACTCAAAGAAAGACACTTTTTAAAACCACTTTCAAATCCTATGGTAATATGTGTAGGTCATAGTGGATTCAGGGTCTACTGAGAACATTGTAGCAGTTGAGATGGTAAACAAACTCAAGTTGAAAAGGTTGCCACAGACCAATCCCTATAAGGTATCATGGTTTAGTAAAGGACAACATGTGTTAGTTGATGAGCAAGCTTGGGTAGACTTTGAAATTGGAAAGTATAAGAATAGAGTACTATGTGATATACTACCCATGGATGCATTTCATTTGTTTCTTGGATGCCCTTGGAAATATGATGTCAAAGCCATACATAATGGGGAGAAGAATTCTTATGTTATCACCAAGGAAGGTAGGAAGTTCCAAATGGATCCTTTGGTTGTTCAAGGAGAAGAAAGACATGTAGGTTCAAGTGTTATATTTCTTAGTGGGAAAGACTTCCTAAAGGAGGTGAAGCATGAAGGGAACCAAGGATGTGCCATCATAGTGAATCCAAAAGAAAAGCCAGAGACTGAACCCAAACTGGTGGTACCTCAAGAAGTCAAGACCTTATTGGACCAGTACAAAGACATTGTTTTCAATGAGATAATAGATGCTTTACCCCCAGATAGAGATGTGAACCATCAGATAGACCTCATACCTAGAGCTACCTCGCCAAACAAAGATGCTTATAAAATGACACCTACTCAAAATGAGGAAATAGCAAAACAAGTGTAGGAGCTGATAGATAAGGGGTTGATAAAGAAGAGTTTAAGCCCAGGTGTAGTACCTACTATTTTGGTACCTAAGAAAGATGGGAAATAAAGAATGTGCACTGACTCAAGAGCCATAAACAAGATTACAATCAGATACTAGTTTCCAATGCCAATAATTGAGGACCTAATGGACTACCTAGGAGGGGCTTGTTACTTTTCACAGGTGGATTTGAAATTATGTTATCATCAAATAAGGATCAGACCTAGAGATGAGTGGAAAATAACCTTTAAGACCAATGAAGGGCTCTATGAATGGTTGGTGATGCCCTTTGGGCTCACAAATACACCTAGCACCTTCATGAGACTCATGAATGAAGTTCTTGCAGAGTTTATTGGTAAATTTGTGATTGTTTATCTTGATGACATTCTGATTTTTAGTAGGTTAAGGGAGGAGCATATTAGACATTTGGATCAGGTCTTGAGGAAGCTACATCAAGAAAATTTGATGATCAACTTAGACAAGTGTGAGTTATTCAAAATTGAACTAGTATATCTTCGTTTTGTAGTTTCTCAAGATTGTTTGAAAATGGATCTAGAAAAGGTAGATGCAATAGTTAATTGGCCTACTCCTAAGTCAATAGGAGATGTGAGAAGTTTTCATGGATTATCTTCTTTCTATATGAATTTTATTAGAGGGTTTAGCCATGTATGTGCACCTATATTGAACACCATCAAAGGTGGAATGAAATATCAATTTAAATGGGCTAGTGCAGAAGACAAGAGGTTTGAGTTGTTGAAACAAAAAGTAGCAGAACTACCTTATCTTAGGCCCCCTGATTTCAATCAGCTCTATACTGTGGAGTGTGATGCTAGCAAGTTGGCAATAGGAGCATTTTTGAGTCAAGAAGGTCATCCAGTAGCATTTTTCTCAGAGAGACTCAATGAGGCAAAACAAAAGTATTCTACCTATGACCTAGAGTTGTATGCCATGGTACAAGCCCTTACAAAATGGCGGCATTATCTGCTCCCTAAGGAATTCATAGTCTATACTGATAACCATGCACTTAGCTTCTTGAATGAACATGAGAAGTTGCACCAAAGACACCTCAAATGGGTTGAGCACTTGTAGGCCTATACTTTTTCCATCAAACACAAAAAAGGAGTCACCAATAAGGTAGAAGATTCCTTAAGTAGAAGAGTTCTTAGCATCCAAGAAATGCAGCTCCAAAGTGTGGGGTTAAATTGTCTCAAAAACCTATACCAAGGTGACAAGGATTTTGGTGAAGCATATGATGTTTGTACCAAGTTTACTAATGTTAGTCATGTTGCATATTCTGATTTTATGTTGCAGAAAGGCCTTTTGTTTAAAGGACACTTACTTTGCATACCACAGTGCTCTATGAGAGACAACATCATCAAGGAGAAGTATCAAGGCAACTTAGGAGGACATTTTGGTCTTGAAAAGACCTTAGAGAAGGTTGGATGGTTATATCATTGACCTGAAAATCAGTTAGATGTTAGAAGGTTTGTGGAGCAATGCCCTGTATGTCAAAGAGCTAAAGGAACCTCCAACAATGCAGGTTTATATCAACCATTGGCCATACCAACCAGACCTTGGGAATTTTTTAGCATGGACTTTGTTCTTGGCTTGCCTAGGACTCCAAGAGGTTATGACAATTTTTTTGTCATAGTAGACGGATTCAGCAAGATGGCACACTTTGTGCCTTGCAAATGCACTAATAATGCCTCCTACATAGAAGGGTTATTCTTCAAAGAGGTTGT
Organism: Cryptomeria japonica; assembly: GCF_030272615.1. Lineage (NCBI taxonomy): Eukaryota > Viridiplantae > Streptophyta > Pinopsida > Cupressales > Cupressaceae > Cryptomeria > Cryptomeria japonica. Next base: position 108,351,020 of record NC_081408.1, read on the forward strand.
GAGGATTCATTGTTTACCGATTAGCATTGTGAGTAACAGAGACACTAAGTTTGTAAGTCACTTTTGGCGAACCTTATGGAAGAAACTAGGCACAAAACTTTCCTTTTCATCAGCATACCATCCACAATCAAATGGTCAAACTGTAGTAGTTAATAGATCCTTAGGCAACTTGTTGAGATGTCTCACCAAACAACATGGACAAGCTTGAGATCTAGTATTGGGTCAAGTAGAGTATGCCTACAATGACTCGGTTAATATAAGCACAGGCTGGAGTCCCTTTGAGATAGTATATGGATGTCATCCTAGGGTCATCTTAGAGCTTAGAGATCTCAATTCTATGTACCATAGAAGTGCACAAGGGGAAAACTTTGTAGAGAATGTAAAAGAGATACATGAGTAGGTCAAGAAGACATTGTAGCATCACAATGAGTTGGCCTACTTGAGGAAGGAGATACTACCCAAGGGACAACCTAGTATACTATTCATGTAGAAGATTGGACCTCTTAGGGTAATGCATAAGTTTGGCAACAATGCCTATGAGTTAGAGTTACTTCCATACTTGGGCATATCCCCAATCTTCAATGTATGTGATTTGTATCCATACAAAGGGTCTCAGGCAGCTACAAATCAAAAAGAGATTATTGTTATTGAAGATGTAGACTAGTTACAAGATTTACCTCCAAGCCAACTGGTCACATTGGAATGCATTTTGGATTCTAAGGTTGTGAAAAAGACTAGGAAAGGAGTCTATAAAGACTATCTGATCAAATGGAAAGGGCTACCAAAGTCAGAGGCTACATGGATGTCAGAGAGAGATATATTACAACATGGTACTACTGTCAAAGCCTTATCCACTCAAGAGACTTGAGTTCTTTTTACCCCCAGAGCATGGTGTAGGGGCACAAAGCCAATTTTGTTGTGTTGATTCTAGGAGATTGGAATCCTATTATTTTGGTTTGTAATAAGGTCAATAGGTCTTTGAATAAGTTCTCAAATGTTTTTAAGGACCCCAGGAGTTATTATTTGGCCAATTTTGGCATATGGGCTCTTAAGGGTGCCGGATAGAGTACTTAGTAGAATACGTTGTTTGAGTTAGCTTAGGTTGGTTTGATGTTGTTTAGAGGTTTATAAGGTCATTTGGATAATTTGGAGTGATCTAGGTTGGATTTGAGCAAAGTTGCTCACTTATGTAAAAAGTTGTAAAAAGTTGCAAAAGTTGCTCATAGCAACTTTGCAACATTTGCACTTTCATACACCAACGGCTAGTTGGTTGTCTTTTTTAGTTAAAGGAATTTGTAACCAATACAAGGATGATCTAAGACTTGAGAAAACCAATCAAAATGGTTGGTTGAAGAATTGAAACAAGAAGAGCAAGTTTAGCCTTTCAAATTTTGTGTTTTTCAGCAAGTATAGTTGAGTTTAATTGGATTTGTACGGTTTGTACAAATTTCCAAGCCCAAACCAAGGCATGAATTGTTAGAGTAGAGACATATCTTCCATTTAATGGTGGTCTGAGGTTTTGAAGTGTTATAGTTTGCAAGTTTTGTCATTTTTGTTGCAGGTCGGTCCTAAAGACCTAAAAACCAAGGTTTTGAAGAATTTATGGCCCATTCCTAGCATTCCATGGTGGAACTCCATACTGAAGCCTTATGGAATGTTAGGTGGCCTTGTAAAGTATGTTATCATTTTGGTTTTAATACAAGGTAGGCTAAACTCCAGATTTGCCACCATACCCTAGGCTTGGCACGTTGAGTTGGCAAGCAATGGGGATCATGGACAACAGACCCTAGTTGGGTAAATCCATTGGATGGAATTGATGCAAAGTTGGACTAGACATCCTCATGGATGTACAAACCTACAAAAATCATTATAATCCTTGAGAAATTGGACTAGTGAATACATTCAAGCAAATCCCTATTTTGTAGGCTTAAAAGGAGGCATTAGGCCTAGAAAGGGTTAGGATGGTTAGAGAACAAACCCATATCCAATTTTGAGATATTGTATGAAGATTCAAAAAGGGTATCTAAAAATCCAAAGAGATCATAGGGTTGTTTATGAATTCTGAGAAATAATTACAAAATACTTCGCAAGTAGGGCTAATTGAACTAGGTCTCCTAGTAGGCCTAAAAGAGCAGATCGGCCCTAAAGCTTGGAATTGGTAAACATAGAAGTCCTAAATTAAGGGATACGATTGGAAAACTAAGGAAAATCATCCCTAAGTGCGTTGGTCATGTGGGAATGGAGATCCTATGATCGAGGGGGTTAGCTCTTGGTTAAGGTGTTGAGTAGGAAGGTCTCTAATAAGGAGTGCGGGACACTCACAAAACAAGAAGTGGTCACCTTAGTCTAAGGACCTTAGGAAGGTTAGTAAGGTTGGACCCTACAACCTTTATAATGTTGACAAGTGTGGAACCATTGGATGGTTCAAGAGACAACCTAAGAAGAAATCAAGAGTAAGAAATCCTAGTAGGAGAGCCTTACCACTCTACATCAATATGTAATTATAATAAGGGGCCTACACATGTAGGAAGGCCAACAGCCTAGAGTGCATTGTTCATCACAAAGGACCCTCACTGACTACAAAAGATATCTAGACTACAATTTGGAAATAAGAATGAACTACAAGAATAGCATCTCCTATGCCTGAGTACAGTTCTGGTTAAGCTCAATGCCAGAGGTCTTAAACCTCTTATACAAACCCAATTCAATCACCTATGATCAATCAAAACCTCTACATATGATTATAAATTTATTCACACACAAATAATCCCATTACCCACGATCTAAAAAGAGATCTTACATCATATTTATACCAACCCGGGACCTAAACAATTAGGTCAGCCACCTATAAGATAATACATTAAATCCATTGCATAAACCCACAAACCAATGATAATCCAAGTTAGCCTAAGACCGAAACAACATTAACCAAACAATAAATATAACCGGTAATGTAGTAGGATCATCCACCAACACATTACATAAACCAGTCCATAACCTAATAGAATAGCATTAGGTCCAGACATAAAATAGGTCACCATAAACCAAGTGCAACACCACTGATCAAATAGAACACGAACAAGATAACCATCAGCATCTCGAAAACCTTCTAGAAGCCGCACCAACACCACTTATCGAATCCATCAAAAGATCTTCAACAAAGATCTGTCGGTAGAACCCTTACCGGTAACCAAAAGGCTTACTAGAACATATGATAGCTTCCGGATCACATAATTTTTGGCACAACTGATGGTGTTGGCACAATCGGTTCATCAGTTAGTATTGTCATTGATGACCAATACTTACCGGTGAACAAGGCCAAGCTCAGAGGCAAGAAGATGTAGTAAACCTCAATGGTTTACTCATGGCTGCAAATAGTATGGAAGATTCAGTGCTTCCCTAATATGCATCATTAACACACTTGAGCAGTGTGTTGGCAGAAGGCTAATCGGTTGAAGGATAAACAAAGTAGCCGACCAGTCAATCAAGCACCCGATAGGTGTTGAGATCAGTTTCTTTAAATTGGTAGATGAAATGATGATGCGGTCAAAATAAGTCACTCAGATTGCAGTTTAGTAGTCTTATGCACGACCGAAACACTCTAGACAAATAGGTGATCAATCTAATTGATAATCAATGACTGGTGACAAAAGGAGAAGAGTTACACTAGTGAACCGGTGATACAGGTTGAAGGATGAGGGTAAGTGCAAGGTAGTGGGTCACAAATTGGTGGTAGTCTGCGTGTTGGAAAACACGCTCTTAGAAACAGGGGTCCGTTTTTAAAAAATGGGGGTCATTTTTGTTGTGGGCCCCTGAGGAAAAAATTAATAGGGGCCCGAGGCGAAATTAAATGAGCCCCCGTTTTGTTCTCAAATAGGGGCCCACTTGAAAATGAAACAGGGTCCCATTTTTAAAAAATGGGCCCCCATTTTTAAATCTAATTTTACCCATCCTCACAACCATTTATCCTCACAAAAAAGGAACGGGCCCCCATTTCCAAAATGGGGGGTTGTTCTGTGGACATTGATTCCACAACTCACCACTTGCCTTGGGATTAGGTCTGGGATAAGCCTAGGATGGCCACACTCGAGACATGGACCTACAAATTCAAATCTCCATGAATGAAAGCACAAATATGAACTTCTGAAATAGATTATGTGCCTCTAATTAGAGAATTTTTATATGAAATTAAAACCCATTTCAGATTATACTATCTCGATTCTAAATATTTTTCAGATTTTAACTATTTTTCATTTAATTTATACTAAATCGGGTCCATAAACTTGAAATATTAACTAATTTTGTTAATTTAATAACTTTTTTATTTTAATGAATTTTGAAAAAAAATTATACGTCATCAATCCACACAAAATTCTTTTCTATTTTAACAAAAAATATCAAAAAATGTTAAGTTTACGTCAATTTTTTTTTTTGCTCGATAATGGGTTGTATCCATATATTTTATTAATTAAAATAAATGATTACAAGTTAATACAAGTTCGGTTCGGTGTGGGCACCAATAGGTAAGAACCAAATGGAGAAAACCTCCAGTCTTGCCCAAGGATAAATCCTAGAATAACTTACAAATCCCAAAGAGACAAATAGCCAATGGGTGGCTGCTTAGGAAATTACATAAATCGTTATTTCCTCTAACATTGATTTTAAACTTGATCTTTTATGGTGAGATTCTAGAGCATAGGTCAAGACTCACCAATTGAGAATAGATGATCTATAGTATCTATAAGAAATGCTTTCAAACCTAGTTGCTCTGATCAGGAAGTAGGCTCCTGATTGTCTCTGGAACCTACGAATCACTGAAACATGGTTCTCCTACAGTCTGGATGATCTAGTTAATTTGAAGAAGAATTAAACTAGAAATATTTATAGAATTGACAAGAAAGGGAAGGTAATAATCCTACCAACTTCAAAAAGAAAACCTCAGACACAGAGCCGAGTGTTCTTAATGCTCCTTGATGGCCTTGAACTAGCCAGTATTAAGTTAACCTGAAATTAAGTGTAGAGGCTGAAACCAGCATGAGGATTTGTCAAAAGAGCCTAAAACTAGATTTACATGAGAACAAACAGACCAGAGCCATTACAACCGTGGACCATTGGAGAGTAGAAAGAAATATCAGAGAGAGAACAACACAAAGAATAACCTAGCTCGCAATGTAGAACAAGGATTCTTTTTATAAGGGAAACCAACATAGCAAGGACCAAGGGTAGAATAATTATGGTTTATCTAATTAATGATGATAAACTATTCCAAATTAATAGTTAACCCTTAGTGAAGATATAACTATAATTGGGCCACCAAAAATAATAATTTTATTTCAACAGGATGAACTAATTAGGGTTCACCGTGAATGAAAGAGAATTCAAGGTTAAAGGTCCAGGAGGAAGGAACATGAAAGGAAGAGGAGACAGGAAATGATGGGGAAGGTAAGAGGTTAGGATACTAGATAAAGGATGATAAAGAGATATAGAGTGGGAGTGAATACTCCTTTACATTTCTGGCTCTAGATTAACTATCAGGTGAATTAGGTTGTGGTCATAACCTTTAGAAATAGGCAAGGGAGCTAGAGAACACCTAATGTAAAGAATATAGGAATAAAAATCTGCGATCGAATAATATATAAGCGTAAGAGAGGAAAGGCATGAGAAAATATATGAGAATATAAATGTATATTTCACATAATTATATATAAGCTTATATGAATACTAATATGAATATATATATTTATATAAAAATATATTTATATATATGTATATTATGATATATATATGTGTGTGTGTGTGTGTGTGTGTAAATATATATTTATCTATATAAATTTATTAATATATATAAATATATATATGTACATATATATACATACATACATATATATACATACATACATATATATACATACATACATACATATGTGTGTGTGTGTGTGTTTGTGTGTGTGTGTGTGTGGCTGTGCACGTATATATATTTGAATGTAAATATACACAAATACGAGTATGCATATGAGTATATTTTGTAAGTATGTTTTGTATTTTATATTAATGGATGGATGAAATTAAATATCCAAAGATGGGAAGGATTATATAGGGTTGGGAATGAATGATGAGAAAATTTGTATATACTGATGTAAGTATAATGTATGATATTTTTCTACTGGTTATGAAATTCTGAGATTATGGGGACATGGAGAGACATTTCTATTTAAATATATGCCTATGAATATGTATATACCTAAAGTGGGATGTCTAGCTGAATGTGACTACATGTTTAAAGTTAAATAAGTATAACTCTGTATGTGAATATATGTAAATATATATCTATAAATATGTCTATGCTTGTATATATGAATGTGTATCCATCTAAATATTTATCTACCCTTGAGTCTATATGAGTTTAGGAGAGAAATGAATAAGTGACCATGGTTATCAAGCCTATGAAAATTTGTTATAGGTATATATGAGTATATATTTGTATGACAATATAGGAGTGCCTATGTATATATGTTATCCATATTCCTATCCAAATATATATTCGTGATCCTATCATCAAGATATAGTTTTAAGCTTTCAATAATATCTGAGAGTAAGTTTATGTGACTTCTTAAAGGATGGAGAAGAGGTTTGAGAAAATGGAAAACTAAACAAGTCGGGCTTCTAACGTATGCCTTGATTCATGAATTCCTTGCCATCTACTCCTTGATTGGCTAGTTCATCTGCTCTTTTACTACATTCCTTATAGATGTGATTGATGATGACAGAATTAAATTGTGGAAGTAAATCCATGGCCCTATTAATTAAATTATTAATTCTCCAATTGAAATATTTTCCTGATCTAAGAGAGTTTATGATGATCATAGAGTCTCCTTCGATTTCCCAATTTTGAATTCCTAGTGTGTGGCAAAGCAACAAACGTTCTACTACTGCATTGGCTTCTGCTACATTATTAGTAACTATCCCTAATGGTTTTCTGAGTGCGGCAACCTCTTCCCCATCCCAAGAGTGGATAACATAACCTACACCTGTTGTGCCAGGGTTGCCTTGAGAAGCTCCATCAAAGTTGAGTTTGAACCATCCGAGGGGCGGGGGGGCCTAGACACACTGCTTTCTGGACAGCAAGTTATGATTTTCTACTAAACCAACATACAGGGAAAGAATGATACCTTTCCAATGTTTCATTATGGCTTCATCCCTAAGAGAAAATTTTGAGTTCTTCAGGGGGCATTTTCTGCTATAGTTGTTAGCGATATCTATAAAAGATGCTTCAATTTTAACAAGAAGGGATGCCGAGTTGAGGGATTTCTCCTTAAAAATTCTTCTGTTCCTTTCTTTCTAGACTTCCCAGAGGAGGATCGAAGGGGAAATGATCCGGATATGCTCATAGTGGCCAAAATTTTGGGAGACTGGCCAGCTTTGTAGGAAGGAGAGAAGGTCCTTTTGATAGGACACACTTAAATTAAGTTTCTTAAAGAAACAACACTAGCACAATATGGTGAATTCACAGGTGAGTAATAGGTGGTCAACATCTTCCTCCCTTTTGCAACATAATGGACACCTAGAGGGACTAGCATAGCCCAATTTCTAGAACTGATCCATTGTAAGGATTCCTTTTTGCAGAGCAGCCCAAAGAAAGGTCCCAGCTTTTGGAGAATAGGATTTATGCCAATAGAGGGACAAGGGAAGGTTAGAGGCCATTCTAGTTTCTAACTTATGTGCAATCCTATAGCACCATTTTAAGCTATATTCTCCATTTAGGGAGCCTAGCCAGATTAGGTTATCTTGGCTTGAGTTGAAAGAGAGCTTCCTATACTGGAAAATAGAAAGAATATGAGAGCACCCTCTTTGATTAGGAGAAGATACGATTAAAGGCTTCCAACTCCAACCTAGAGTAGGGTCCAAGTTGGGGAAGGTGACATAATCTCTGACGAGCTTACCTACAGAGTTTACCAATTCTTGTTTTAGGGATTCATCATGGATTAAACTACTAATAGGGGGGTATCCACCCCAGGAGTCCTCCCAAAATAGTGCTTTGTCCCCTAACCCAATATTACAGGATAACTGATCGCAGAGGAGTCCTATGCAGTTGGAAATGAAATTCAAAATTCTAGAACCTTTGGGGAAGGAAGGAATTCTGAAGATGTTGGATGGGATTGAATTTCCCATATACTTTCCCTTACTAATTTTGACCCATTTAAAATGTGGCTCTTTATAGATTCTCCATACTAATTTGGCTCCAAGTGCCCTATTTTGACTTTCTAGGTTTTGGAAGCCTAAACCTCCATTAGGTTTAGGTAGACACAGATTATCCAATGCAATTAATGCAAAATTTTTCTTGTCTTCCAAACCATGCCATAGGAAGGTCCTCAAGATCCTAGTAAGTATGTCCCTAATACCTCCAAAGAGTTATAGAAAAGACATGTAGTACTATGGGATTGTCGAAAGGAAAGAACGAATCAAAACAATTCTTCTTGCTAGTGACAACCATTTACCTTTCCATGATTGCAATATTGAATTCATTTTGGATAGCACACCATCCCAGAGTTTGTTTTCTCTAACCCCTTTGTCCAATGGGAGTCCTAAATAAATACATGGAAAGGTTCATGAATGGAAGCCTAGAATATTAAGAATCTCCTTTTCTAGTTTCTGATTAGTGTTAGGAAAAAGACTGGTTTTTTCTTTGTTCACCTCCTGACCAGAGGCTTTCACGTACCAATCTAGAATTATTTTGAAGCTTCTGGCTTTAGTAAGGGAGCTATTGCCCAGCAGAAGCGTGTCATCCATAAATTGCTGATGTGTTACTGGATCGACAATACTAGTGACTCTAATCCCTTATATGTTGCTAAGCTCTTGAGACTTTTGGATTGTCCTACCTAGGGCTTCTGCCATAATAATATAGAGGAAGGGGGATATAGGGTCACCTTGTCTCAAACCTCGGAAGCTAGTGAAGAAACCCTAGGGGGAGCCATTAACCAATATTGAGAAATGAAGAGTTGAGATGCATTTGAATATCAAGCTGACCCAACTTTTGTTAAATCCAAAGGCTTCATGAATTTACCTAAAAACCTCCAGTCCACTTTATCATAGGCTTTCTTAATATCTAACTTAATGAGCATTGAATGTCTGGAGTTGATTTGAGAGGAATTGATTGCCTCGTGAGTGAGGATAACCCTGTCTAGAATAGATCTGCCAAGAACAAAACCAGATTGTTCTTTCGAGATAATAATTGGGAGGAGGGTTTTTAGTCTATTAGCTAGTGCTTGTGTAAGGATTTTATAAAGTGTATTACAAAGGGCAATAGGTCTAAACTCTTCCTAGCTAGCTGCTGAATATTTTTTTGGAATGAAAGTAATGAAGGTATTATTAATCTCTCATAGGAGCCTACCAGATTTCTTGGTGCCTTCAAGAGTATCCACTAATTCCAAAACCAAAAAATGCCAACACGAATGAAAAAAGGTAGCTGGAAAGTCATCTGACCCGAGTGCCTTTTCCGAGTGCAGTTATTTAACTAGTTTCTTTATTTCATCTACTGTGAAACTTTTATTTAAAGCTATATTATGCTAGTGAGTGATTAATTTAGGAATGTTGTGGAGAATACTTCCCTAGGATACAAGGTTGGAGGATTCCGAGTTGAGAAGGAGTTGAAAGAAGTTAAGAGTTAATTTGGCTATTCCTTTAGGATCTTCTATCAAGCGGCCATTATCGTCAATGATACTAGTTATTTTATTTGTGCTTCTTCTAGCTTTAGTGCTAGCATGAATTTTTTTTGTATTCCTATCCCCCTTAGTGAGCCAAGTTTCTCTCGATTTTTGTTTCAAGAAGGTTTCCTCTCTAGATAGAATGTTTTCATATTTTTTCATGAGTAGTTTTTCTTTTATATATCGGTCTTGATCCATTCCAAGTTCAATCATAGATTCGTTTACTTCTTTTAACTCTAATTCAATTTTGGATTTGGCATAAAAAATGTTGCCAAATTTTTCACTATTTCATCTAAGGAGAGATTGTTTGATCATTTTTAACTTAGATATAAAACAAAAAAGCTTAGATCCTGAAACCTTAAATGATGACCACCATTTTTCTACCATACCAATGAATTTTTTTTCTTTCAGCCACATGAGCTTAAGGTCTTCGGCTATGGATTGTTGGATCGGAAAGTGATCAAGAACCTAAGATAGGTAGTATGGAAGCCTTAACTAGGTTGTTGTTGAGGGTGCCTAAGTTGTCCTTAATAAGGAACCTATCTAATATCGCTACTATCATACTGAATCTAGATCTTCTATTGGTCCACCTAAGGACTCCATTGTCTGTAGGAATATCCATGAGGTTATTCTGGAAGGTCTAGTTTCTAAAATCTACTAAAGACTAAGGTTCTCTAGAGCAGCCACCTAATTTCTCAGTGAGATTACAAATGGCGTTAAAATATCCACCTATGATACAATTTCTATTATTGTATCTATTCATGAAAGAGGAGATTTCCTCTGATACTGTTCACTTTAAGTCATTAGGCATGGGCCCATAAACATTAATCAAATTAAAACTTAGGTTATTGCTAATACATTTTACTTCTAGTCACATCCAGAATCTATTAGTCTCTATAGTTTTTAATAAAATACATTTGGGATCCCATATAATACCTAGGCCTCTAGAATCCCCTACCATAGGGATTCTTGACCAATTGAATCTTCCTAAACATTTTCCAAAAGTTTCTCCTCCATCACTATCTAACTTTGTTTCCTGAATAATAGTTATTTCATCTTTAACCTTAAAAATGCAGTGTTTGAGAATGTGTTGCATTCTAAGTTATTAACTTCATGGCAACGTAGGAGGGAACTTCCCCCTCCCTACAATGAAAACGTCTATTAACTTAGATTGGTCCAAAGCCTTCCTATCCAAGAGTCTTAGCTCTGAGTTTGATCTTCTCCCTCTTCTCTTCTGAAAAGATCCATAGTCTAGTTTAATCCTACCTAACATATTAAGAGATAGTCCTAGCAGGCCTACTTCCAAAGGGGTTTCCATACAAAGATTTTGTGGAGGCCTCTCGAGGAGTCTCAAGTTTAGACAAAGATTGAGGAGATGGTGGAGGCAGAGAGGTGTTGATTACTGAATCCAACTAAGTCTCCATTGAAATCCTTTGGGCCTCCTAAATCTGAGAAGTTATCTTTGTCTCTAAGTTCATCATCGTTAGCCAGGATGTGTTCCATAATCTCCATTTGGTCAGCTATATTCACCTTCAAGGCATTGGTGAATTCAAGTAGGTTGCTAAGGGCTTCTCTATTTAGAGAGGTAGATTTTTTGTCCAAATTGTTGTTAACCTAGACTATGTTGGGAGGATATTGCTTGCCAGGAGAAGGATGGATCGAATACCAATCATCCAAAGGGGAACGAGACGGGTCTAAGAGTGGATTCCTAAGAGGGGAAGTATGATCTCCTTTGCTAATAGAATTATATTGTGGGGTTTTAGCTTTCTTGGATGTCAATACTAAGGGGTGAGAGGGTGGTACAGAAGAGGGTGACTCATCCCTGGCTTTATTATGAGGAGATGTGCCAAGTAAGGACGTAGTTGGGCGAGGATTGGGATGAGACTCAGCGGCTGAGATTGGTTGCTTGATGTGAATGTTTTGGTTGTTATCAATAGGGCTATGATTGATTACTATCTCTTTAATAGCATTGCTCTTATGACAGATAGTCATTTTAGAAGCATCAATAATACCATCATATATTGAAGAGGTGATCTCCCATTTCCCTGCTAAGGAAATTAATTCAAAAAGGCTCAAGTTAGGGTTAGTAGTTTTGAGGTCGATAAGTAACTTTATGTCTCTTTCAAAAAATTTATCTCATATACTTGTAATGCCTAGGCATTTCCCTAGCCCTACCGCAAGTGATTGTATTATTTTTGAGACATAAAATTCAACAAGAAGAGGACTGATATTGACCCAATGTAGATTGCTATTAAATACAAACATTTTAGGGTTAAAATTGGGAATCCAGTCAATGCAGTAAAAAAAACAACATTAAGCAATTTCTCCTTACTTCTAAGCAAGTCCTACTTAACACTAGAGTTAATGCATGTAATTAGAATGCACTGAGAGCCCAAATTGAAGGTACTTACTAGGTTATGAAACTTAGTCTCCCATCAACCTTTGACGACTTCAAATGAATGATGGGACCCTTGCCACTTAGCAATATAGCTATTTCTTTGATGAAAAATGGTGTTCAGCTAGAGAATTTCTGAGTCCAGCTTAATCATAGGTTTTTGTCCTTTAGGGTTCGATAGAGACGACCGCGGCCAATCATTTTACTTCGTAGAGTGAAGGAGAGTTGCTCTCCTATATTTGTTTATCATTGTTTGCAAGGAAAAGCCCCATTATGCTAGATTCACCTTGAGCCATCGATGATTTAACACCTTCCTGAATTCTTTGGCTTGACCCACCGATCTGTTGAAATGACCTTCGGGAGGAGGGAAGGACGAGAGAAAGTAGGCATATTTAGTGCCTCCAAGCAATGACCTGGAAGAAGATGCAGAGTAGGTCGTTGCCCCAGGGGTATCGAATTAGGGCTTGCAAGGATATGATGGGTGTTCCTCCGACGTTTGGTCTTCCTACTTTCCACCACTTGCCAAACCCCTTCCTCTTCGCTCTTGGTTGGCTTACACTTAGAGGGGGGAAAGACAGTAAGCCGCATGGTAGATAAATTTCATGAAATATAAACATTCGCTGATAGCCAAAAAATTGTAGAGCTCAAAATGATTACAATTTTTAATATGATTGATATGTGTTACTGTCATACACGTCAAATTTTTTAAAAGATAATTACGGTCATTGAAAAATTAATTTAAAAAATTATTTTAAAAAAATACAAAAAAATATGCTCATCAATCTTCAGTGTGTTACAAACCATTTCCCAAAATGGTTTGATAAAATAATTTTAACTATGTCAAAAAGTGTGGGTCATACACATGCATGGTATGGTCCTGAAATAGACATTTTTAAAACATAGTTTTTAGAACTCCATTAAAAAAGTTATTTTTTATTATGTGGGTATTAAAATAGATTATATATTTTTAAAGTAGACTCATAGGGATATCTTTTATATTCTTGACTTTTTCCAAGATTCAATCTCTAAGTGTTTCTAAATTTAAGCTCAAATGAGACAAAACCTGAAAATAAGGGAAAACACTTCCACTTTTTAAGTGGACTCGACTTCTTGCACTGACCCATGATATCCACCGAGAATCTTGGAGTAGTGATCGGTATGCTAGATGCGATGACCAAAGGTGAGTCAGTCATGGTGAGATTGTTAAGATTCCCACAGATACTGAGAGGGGGGGGTGAATCAGTATCTAACAGGTAATTAGAATTTCTTAACTTAAAACATGTAGAGCAAATTAAAACTCTGTATCGGTAAGCAGAAAATAATGCAATAAATAGAGATAAAAGCAACCACATGAAAGACACACCATAACACAATATTTTAACGAGGAAACCTAGTGTGGGTAAAACCTCAGTGGGATTTGTGACCCACAATATTTACTTAATAGCCAATAAGAGAATATTACTGCTACAAGAGGGGCCTGCACATGCAGGAAGGCCAAGTGCCTAGAGCTCACTGCTCAAAATAGAAGTCTCACTGACTTACAAAAATGGATTATATAAATCTAGTGTCTTGTACTGCTTCAAAATAGCATCTATAATGCCAGATCCAGTATTGGTTTCTGCTCTGCTTCTTACATAAACCCTTAACCTATAATTACATAACAGGTCTGCCTTATTTTGCCTAATTACATTCCATGTCTCGCACATTAAATATTCTACAAATGATCTCTTATATATATGAGTCATTTTACAATGTTGCCAAGTTGGCTTATAAAGATTTTACAATAATAAACAAAACATATTACAACAAAAATCCTGTCGGCCTCTATGCTGATATGCTTCCTTTCACTGCTAGTACCGGTGGTCTTAGTGCCGGTGTAGAGTTTGATCTTGCTAGTGCCGGTGGAATGTCTTGCCGGTGTCATAGGATTGTAAGGTTTCCATCAATGACAAAACCTTCAATCACCTACAATGTCTCATTGGAGTGTGCATATGCCAACAAAGATATCATCAAACAAATGGATAGTGAAGTCTACTATAGTTAACAATCAGTTAAGGTGAGATTTGTGCGGATTTTCCAGTTCGCATTAAAAAGAAAGAACACGACCCAGAGGTTGGTGAAACTATGAGTTACAAAGGCAGTTAAGGATGAGTCATTGGCGAGATTGATGGAGAGCACACAGTAAGAGTGCGGGAAGATTTAGAAAGTTTTGAATTTCAAATCTACTAAGTTTTGTATAAAGGTCTCCAGCGAAAACTAAAAAGTTTGATCATAAAAAATTGCAAAGTGCAAATCCTATGAGAGGTGATCCAACGTGCAGAGTGAGAAATGATGAAGTGCTAATTGATTTAGCATAGTAGAGTGTGTGTGAAGTAGACTGGTAGAGTGTAGAGCTAAGGGTATGAGCAGAGGACCGACAGAGTGCAGAGCCGAGGGTATGAGCAGAGAACTGGTGTAGTGTAAAGTAGACACAACTGGTGCAGACAGAGTATGAGATTCATTATGATTTTATCAAGCTATCAGTAGCTATTCTATCAGATCAACTTCTTGTTTCTTTCTACCCATTGCAACCCAAAATCCCTTAATTGGGTGGACTTTAATAGGTCCCTTTGTAAAATCCCTTAATCGAGTGATATCTTAATTGATGATCCTAAGTCCTTTAACAAGGCTACCTCTAATAGGGTAAAGGCACTAATATGCCTCAAAGAAAATCCCTTAATTGGGTGACACCTAATAATATCTTTGTAATCTCTTAATAGGGATGGCTCCTCACTGGGCATACTCTAGAAGAGTGCAGATTTTATGAGTTTCTACTCACACCATGGTTTTCTCCCATTTGGGTTTCCATGAGATAAATCTTTGTGTTCTTGTGTGAATGGTCATGTGTGCACATGTAGTTTATTAATTCTTCTTATTCTAATAAGTATTAAGTTTGAATGGAAAATTTGATTATGGTTAAATCTGATATAACCAATAAAGTGTTGATTCACCCCTCCCCTCTCAGCATCAGTTGGGACTAAGAATTGGTATCAGAGCTTTGGTCCTTAGATTTAGAAGAGCTTAATAGCTTAAGGAAAGATCCAAGATGATGCAAAAGGAGGGCCCTAAGTTCTCTAAGGAGAATTACACTTTGTGGTGTGGTAGAATGAAGCTCTACATAAGAACCCTAGGAGATCAATACTGGAATCATGTAATCATAGGGTACAATGAACCTACAGGGGTTCTTACTGTAGATCAGATCAAAGAAAGGAAAGACAATGTTACAACTATGGATGTGATTGCAAGCACTCTATTTGATAATGAGTATGCAAAGGTTCAAGATCTAAAAATAGCCTATGTCATGTGGAATAAGTTGAAGACTATTTATGGAGGAGATCCACATGTACAAAAGACTAAGGTGGACAGCTTTAGAGGCAAATTTGATGAGATGAGGATGCAAGAAGGAGAAAATATAGAATAGTATAGCAAAATAATAAAGGATGTGGTAAATTCCATCAGAAGTGTTGGAGGAAAGCTTGAAGAAGATGATGCGGTCAGCAAAATCTTGAGAACCTTGCTACCATAATGTGCTATAAGGGTTTCTACAATTGAGGAACTTGGATCCTTGGGAGAAGTTAGTGTTTCACTTGACTCACTGATCGATAAGTTAAACACCTTTGAACTGAGCAACTATGATAATAGTGTACCAAATATCGATGCTACCTTGAAAGCTTCCATGATACCTGCACCAACAAGGAGAAGAAAAGAAACTTGAAATAGTTCTACTGCAAGAACCGGTCATTCTCATGAATGTGACAACCTGTTATCTGAAGAACAGGAACAAGATGAAATTGAAGCTCTTTTAGCAAGATGGCTTCCAAGAGGAAAAGGAAAGTATAAAGGTAAATTTCCCTTGAAGTGTTTCTCTTGCAATAGAATAGGTCATATTGCATCCATATGTCCTGACAATGATAGGAATGTTGGTATTACACACACAAATGAGAATAGTTGATGTTGTCATTGATGGAAACCAACTGGTAATAGGGTTCTACAAGATTCTATTGATTATACCGGCAACAGACTTCACATACCGGCACTAGAAACTACACAAAGTTCATTCACACCGACACCCAAGTCGACATATGATAAAGTTTTGTTTATGTGAATTATATTGTAATGTAATTAATTATTTGTAGCCGATATGATGTATTGTAAAGACTCATATATGTATGAGATCTTGTAGGTCATTTTGTAGGAGATGTCTTTTGTAATTAGGTAATGAATATGAGAGAAAATAACTATATATGCATTTTGATGTAAGTATTTTATGAGCGAATAAAAGTAGAGCAAAGAAAAGCAAGGTTTATGGCAGAGGTATTTGATAGAGCTTAAACCGGTATTGAATCTAGCATTGTAGATGTTATTTTGAGTAGTACATTGTCATTGGATTTAATCGTCCAATTTTGTAGTTAGTGGGACCCTAGTTTTGTTGTTGAGCTATGAGCTCTAGGCTGTTGGCCTTCCTGCATGTGCAGGCCCCTATTGTATTAGTAATATTTATTCATATTGGCTAGTGAGTAAATATTGTGGGTCACAAATCCCACCGAGGACTTTCCCCTACCGGGTTTCCTCGCCAAAATATCTTGTTTTATGGTGTGCATTGATGTTGTCTCTACTATTTCTCTTTACTACATTATTACTTGTTTACCAGTATATTAATTTAGGTTATAAAGTTGGATACAAGTTTAAATCTTTTTTACATCGATTAAAAATTGATCCAACCCCCCCCTCTCAGTGTCTTTGGGATTGATCAAGTATCTAATAATTGGTATCAGAGTCTAGTCCTCTATTTACAGAAACCCAACAACTTGAGGAAGATTCTGAAACCAATACTGATGGAAAGTTTGAGACAACAATTGGAAGGAGCTCTTGAAGATTTTGATGTAGAAAAATTAAAGAATATCAAACTGGAAGATGAACTCAGAACTGCTCAGGAATTTATCAAAGCACTTCAAGATAACCTGGTTATAGCAAAGAATAAGAGAAAAGAATTACATGTGCAACTGAAAAATGAAAATGATGAAAAAAAAGAAACTCTCAGAGATATTGTACAGAAATTGAAACAAGAGAAAAGTAACTTGAAGAATGAGATGCAAGATTTAACCATGAGACTATGCAAATATATTGAAGATAGGAAGAAGAATGAGGAAGATTTGGCCAGAAGACTTAATGAAAGTTCAGATGAATCTCTAAGGCTTAGTTATGAAAATGATATGCTTAAAACTTATTTGATTCACATGCAACATGACAAAGAGGAACTTTTGAGACAAGTTATCACTTTGGAAAGTGAATTGGTCACTGCAAATGAATACAAAGACAAATTCAAGAAAACTTCAAATAATCTTGATGATATGCTGAAAAGTCAAAAACCTGATGGAGAAACAATTGGACTTGGATTTGAACATGGAGAAAGCTGTGGGATTGCAAACAATCATGATTGCAAGAAACCAGTAAGGCAACCTAATGCTTATAAATTTTATGGGAAATGTATTAATTGCAACAAATTTGGTCATAGACCAAATCAGTGCAGATTTAGAAATAATCAGAATACAAACTTACCCACCGGTCAATGTTCCAAACGTAATAAAAATGGTTATATCTCATACAATTGCAAAATGAATGTGAAATTCTATGTTTGTGGTAGATTTGGACATTTATCTAATCAATGCAGAACTCAAACCGGTCAAGGTTATGGAAAGGCAATTTAGAGAAATATTATAACTTGCTATGCATTTAACAAGATTGGGCATATTGGAAAATTTTGTAGAAGCAAGAATTCACTAACGAACAATAAAGGATCCAATAACAAAGGAAAAGAAAAGGTGACTGAAATCAAGCAAGAA
Organism: Cryptomeria japonica; assembly: GCF_030272615.1. NCBI lineage: Eukaryota > Viridiplantae > Streptophyta > Pinopsida > Cupressales > Cupressaceae > Cryptomeria > Cryptomeria japonica. The sequence goes on from NC_081408.1 coordinate 108,368,998, forward strand.
TTTTCTAAACAATGGGTTAGGAAGAGAGATCAAAGTAGTGCTGAATCTGTCTCTGCGCTGATAAAATAGGGTAGTCCTGTACCGATAGGAGGTACTTCATCTAACTGAGGAATAATCCTTAGGGGTAAGACAACAAATTAAAAAATCCTGCATTTTACCCTCGGTTAATGGTAAGAAGTTATATTTATTCTTTACTGGCAAACATGTTAAGTTTTCACTTAACCAGAAGCATTTAATGTAGTTGTTGGCAAGCTTTTTGGTTATAAAGCATGGAAATCCCTCATTTTGAATCACAAAGCATTCAAATTTATGAAGAGCATGAAGAGAGCTAAGGCATTCAAGAGGTGAAGTTGCTAAGACATTTTCAGGGCATTTCAGAGGATTTCACTTACAGAAAAGGTATTTATTTTAGTATCATAGCTACTTCATCTTTTGTTCTCGAATTCATTGCAAACCCTACTGTGGTAGAGAATGTTAAGCATCCTAGACCCATTTTTAAGATCATTCTTGAGATTGCTAAGCAAGATGATTCCATTGGTGCCTTTTCTAAAATTCTGAAGGGAGTTGCTTTTGCTGAAGATCTGAGGATATATATTCATTGCAACATAGAGAATTTAGGGTTTGATGATTTGAAAAACATATACCAGAATGTTATAGCTGATAAACAAGGTTTAATCAAGCCAGAGCATAAGATTGTTGAGTATTTAGGATTTGTTGATATCTTGAACATTCCTAAATTTTGGGATGAGATAGTTCATCTCGTACTTAGCAGGGTTCATGGAAAATTTATATGGTTAGATTCTGTTTTCAAAATTACTAAGGAGGCAATCAAGGTGATCACGGGTTTACCCTCTACTGGTACTAGGCCTGACAAGAAGAAGAAGATCCCAAACAAGGGGGTTATGAACCTAACCAATGCTACATCTGATAGTAGATCCCTTAGGGTTAGTGATATCACTGATGAGAATGTGAAATATGTGAGTATGGTGATTAGTTACAGAGTTGCTCATACAAATAGGTTAAATTATGTTTCTAGTCTATGTATACATAGTGCATATGAAATGGTGAAGAATGGTGCAAATATTGACATTTGTGAATGGTGAAAGGATGAACTGATAGACAATTTGGGGAAGATCAAGGGTGATAAGAATGGAACCTTCAGATTTGGTAACTTACTTGTAAGCCTAATGTTTTATTTCACAAAGGAGATTCCTGACATTGGTCACAAGGACTTTTCTTATGACATCCCTATTGGAAGACAGATTATGGAAGCAATTACGGGCATAGGTGATGATGGTGACAAGCTAGTAAAAGATTATTTCAAGAACTTTCAAACTAATCTGAAGGCAAGGGAAAGGATTCCTCAAAGAATTGTGGACAAATATGACAAACAGATATGTTTTGTAATGAAGATAGATGAGAGATGGATGGAGGTTGTTACTCCTTGAACCATTTGGATAACAGAGATGGGCTATGAAGTAGATTTGAACATTCTTGAGTCTTATGCAAGGATACTTCTTGATACACCAAGGGAACCGACTGAGAAGATATTTGGCATAGTTGAAATAATTGAGAGCGATGTATCCATGATGAAGGAGAGGAAGAAAAGAGAAAAATTAATGAAAGATGCTTTGAAGTTGTAGCAGATGTTAAGAAAGGATTGATGGGACTTGAACAGATGAGTGGTATTGCTGAGAGCATGAAGGAAAGTAAAACCAGACAGCAACCGGTAGCTCATGTTTCCTCGGTTGTTATTTCTTCTAAGATAGAAAGTGATAAAGCAGCAAAATTTAAAAGAGTTGAAAGAAAGAAAAGGAAACCTTCACCGACACCTACTCCTTCTCCAAGGAGGACAAGAACACTAAGGAAGAAACAACAAGCTATGAGAGAGCCCAACATTCAAAGAAAGAAACTTACACCAAAGAAACCAACACCTAAGGTATCAGATATTCTATCCCTAGAAGAACTTATAAATGAAATTACCCATGATGGAAACCTTAGCAATATCAGCAAATGTTATCATAATTTCAAATATTCTAATAAGAGAACAATTGAGGAAAGTATCATTCTACATCTTGATATTTACAAAAAAGTTTTAATTGAGGTCATTGATGATTTTCCTAATGATCTTTATTTGAAACTTGAGGCAAAAAGAATGTCTATAATGGAACTTGACAAGAAATTAAAAGTTGAAGCATTGTTGGCGGTTCACCCTATCAATTCTCAACAGGAGATTGATGAATTGATTGTAGAAGCCACAATCAGATGATACTACTGTAGATAGTATGTGTATATAAATGGGGTCTGCACATGCAGAAAGACCAATTGCCTAGAGCTCACTACTCAATCACAAATTAGGAGTCACACTGACTACACAATTGGATGGTTAAATCCAATGATAATGTACTGCTCAAAATAGCATCTCCAATGTTGCGTGATTCGCACAAGGATCTTCTTATTTTCGCTCTTCAATATTCAAATACACTCATACCATATCCTATATCCCGATCTTCAACAAGATCTTACAATTATTTATACAAAACCTAAGACCAAATGAATAGGTCAGCTCACTAAAGATATTAAATTTAAATCAATTACAAATAAGTCTTGATGCGATACAACATGTCGGCTTAATACATTTACCAAACAATAAACCATCTCCATAATGTGTCATGTTGATCTGGAATACATAACATGTACTGGTCCATAATCTAGACTTATCTATCAGTAAAGGCAAATCTATCAACCCGATTAGACCAATAAGAAAAACACCAAAACCAAACTTCCAATCCATGTCTTTGACATAACCAAATGATCTCGAAATTATCATCACTGCTAGTGAACGATATAACCTGCTGGTGAACACATACCGGTAACTGTGCATAAGCCATTAACCATACCAGTGAATATAGTGTAAACCTCCAAGAAGACAAGTGTTGACATCAATGACAAAACCAATGCAACACGTGACAAATTCATGCATAATACCAACAATCTCCCCCTTTGGCATTGATAGAGACACTAGATGGAAAAACATCTAAGTGCCAAAAACAGAATGCCAAAACCATTAAACCAATCAATTTCCTAAAGATATATCAATACAAAGTTTTTTACATAACCAAAACCACAAATACATATATCCAAAGAGTATATCTTTCCCTCAATAAATAATCTCTCCCCCAAGGAATAATTTTTTTCCATAGATATCTCTCCCCCTTTGACATCAAATGCCAAAGCAGTTAAGAGTTCAAAACTTAACACTCAACCAGCTACTCCCCCTGAGAAGTAGCTCTCATCCATCAAAGCTGGAAAAAGTTTTTTTTGTTAGTTCCTATCGGTTTGATGCCAATCTTCAACATCTAAGTCTCTACCAGTGGGGAAATTACCCCAAGCTGCTCTCCGAGATATTCAAATATTTCCTTAGGCAAAGGCTTTGCAAAGATATCTGCAATTTTCTCTTTAGTATTCACATAAACCAATTTCACTTCATTTGCTTCAACATTCTCTTTCAGAAAATTGTACTTAATAGAAACATGTTTTGTCTTAGAGTGAAATACTGGATTCTTTGATATATCAATTGCTACTGAATTATGACAATAAATGATTATTGGTTCTTTGCATTTTACCTTTATTTCCTTCAACATTTTCTTAATCCATAATACCTGAGTACAATTAGTTGCTACTGTAACATATTCTGATTCTGTTGTTGATAATGATGTACAAGTATGTTTCTTGCTGATCCATGAAATTAATCTGCTACTAAGAAAGAATTCACCACCAATGGTACTCTTTCTATCATCTACATCTCCTCCCCAATTTGTATCGGTGTATGCACATAAATCAAAATTTTCATCTTTAGGATACCATAAACCAAGATTTGTTGTGCCTTGTAGGTATCAAAAAATCCTTTTAACTGTTGATTCATCATTTTCTTTAGGATTGCTTTGAAATATAGATACAATACATACTACATTCATTATATTAGGTCTTGTTTGTGTCAAATACAATAAACCTCCAATCATAGATTTGTACCTTATCAGATTAATAGGAGTTGAATCATCCTTCAATATCAATTTATCAGTTGTAGTCATAGGAGTACTTACCGGTTTGGAATTCTCCATACCAAATTTCTTCAAAAGTTCCTTCAAGCACTTTGGTTGACATATGAATATACCTTTAGCTATTTGTGAAATCTACAAACATAATTTTTTTTTATCTCTCCAATCATAGACATTTCAAATTCTTTTTGCATCTGATTAGAAAAGTCCTTACATAATCCATCTTCACCTCCAAAAATGATATCATCTACAAAGACTTCAATAACCAAAATATCATCACTGTTAACTTTGTAATACAAATTGTTGTCAACATTATCTTTTGTGTAACCAAGCCCCAAAAGATATTTATCCATTCTAGCATATCAAGCTCTGGGAGCTTTCTTTAATCCATGTAAAGCTTTCCTTAACCTGCAAACCATATCCTTATTATCTGTCAAAGAAAATCCACCAGGTTGTTCAATGTAAACTTCCTCCTCAAGATCTCCATTTAGAAATGCACATTTTACATCCATTTGATAAACTTTATAGTTCTTATGAGCTGCAAATACAAGAAATAGTCTAACTGCCTCAATTATGGCTACCGGTGCAAAGGTTTCATTATAATCAATTTCTTCTTTCTAGGAATAACCTTTATGAACTAATCTTGCTTTTTTTCTGATTACTTCTTCATCTTCATTAAGTTTATTCCTATATACCCATTTAGTTCCAATTACATTTTTGTCTTTAGGCCGGGGAACCAATGTCCAAGTATTATTCTTTTCAATTTATTCTAATTCATCTTCCATTGCTTTTATCCAATGTTCATCCTTACATGCTTCAATAACAAATGCTAGTTAAACTTGAGAAATTAAACATACCTCTTCATTTTCCAGTCTTCCTCTATTCATAACACCTTGATTCTTGTTTCCAATTATCTGATTCTCTGAATGATTCAATCTTACATACCTAGGTTTGTTCTGATTAACATTCGCAGGCTATTGTTTTGCAGTCACAGTTGAGTTTTATGATGATGTCGGTGTGACTGGGTCTTCATTTTGTACTGGTGCAGTCTGTGCCGGTTTATTTATAATCATTTAAACTATCGGTTCTACAGATCTTGAATCTCCTTTAAAGTGTTCATCTATCTTCACATTACTACTTTCAATGATTTTTTGTAACCTTTTATTATAACATCTATATGCCTTGCTTTTAGATGAATAACCAAGAAATATACCTTCATCACTTCTAGGATCAAATTTGCCAATATACTCGTCTCTTCTAATATAAAATTTTCTTCCAAATATTTTTAAGTACTTAAGAGTAGGAATATGACCAAACCATAGTTCATAAGGGGTCTTACCAGTTTCACTTCTGATGTGAACTCTGTTGAAAGTATAAACCGTTGTATTCACTTCTTCTCTCCAGTACACATGAGGTAGATTTTCTTCCATTAACATTGTTCTTACTGCATCCAGAATAGTTTTGTTCTTATTTTCCACAACTCCATTCTGTTGGGGTGTCCAGGGTGCTGATAGTTGTCTTTTGATTCCATTCACTTGACAGAATGCATTAAATTCTCTAGATGTAAATTCTCCTCCTTGATCTGATCTTAAACATTTGATTTTCTTGCTGATTTCATTCTCTACCATTGCCTTGAATATCTTGAATCTTCCAAAAGCTTTTGATTTCTCCTTGAGAAAAGTAATTGAACACATTCTAGAATAATCATCAATTATTAGCATAAAGTATCTATCTCGTTGTAGACTTCTTATTCTTGCTGGACCATACAAATCAGTATGAATTAAATTAAGAATATTATTGGACTTCTCAGTAATGCTCTTAAATGCTATTCTAACTTGCTTTCTCATTTGACATTCCTTACATACCAGATTTTGAGGTTTCACAATCTTAGGTAAATCCCTTACTGCCTTAGTTGAAGTGATCTTTACAATGCAATCAAAATTCATGTGAAAAATTCTTTTATGCCATAACCAACTTTCATCAATATGTGCAATCAAACATGTTTTATCACTGGTATTCAAGTGAAAGATATTACATTTAGTCTGATTACTGGTTGCAATCTCTAATCCAGTTCTATTTATGATTTTGCATTTCCTATTCTTGAATTGTAATTGAAATCCTTTTTCAACTAACTAACCAAAACTCAAAAGATTATGCTTTAACCCTTCTACATAATAAAAATTGTCAATATTGTGCTTACCATTAAAAGATATGGTGCCTTTTCCTTTGATTAAACAAACTTTATTATATCCAAACCTTACTAGACCTTCATGAATTTCTTCAAATGATAAGAATTTTCTTTTATCACGAGTCATATGATGCAAGCATCCACTATCTATAATCCACTCATCTTTTTCTTCAATTTTTGTTGCCAATGCCTAGTCTACCGGTTTGACAATAGGTGTCGGTTGATCTTCCTTGATTGAAAAAAAATCCCATCTGTTATCTTCTGGATCTTCATTTGAGTCATCTGTAACACCTTCATCTGCATAGTAACATGACTTATCTCTATCTATATCTCTAATATTCAGGGTTAGGCTTATATGATCTTTTTGCTTCCTTCCTTAATCTTGCATGTCTATCAGGACATCTAGATGCTATATGACCAACTTTATTATAGTTAAAACATTTGAAACATGCTTTACCTTCATACTTACTCTCTACTGGACCTTTAGGCAGCTTCCTTGCAAATAGTGCTTCAAGTTCTTCTGCATAAAGTGTTTTCCAGTCAATTTTGTCAGATGATGATGATGTTGATGATGATGATGATGATGCTTTGAAAGCTAATTCAATCTTTACAATAGCAATAGGACCAAACTCTTCAAGCTCAAATGCTGAAAGTTTCCCAACCAAACTATCTCTAGAAACTGAAGTATTAGGCATTGTTCTCATTTCATTAATAGCAGTTACTTTCATTTTGTAAGACGATGGCAATGCTCTTAAAAATTTATACCCAATTTCATCTTCACTTAAGGATCCTCCACAACATTGTATTCCTAAAATAATTTCATTAACTCTTTCCATAAATGCAGAAATTCTTTCATCTTCTTCCATTTTCAAATTTTCATACCTGACCTGGTAACAATCTAATTTTGCAATCTTGACAATGGTATCTCCTTCATTCAGTGTTTCCAGTTTATCCCAAATAGCTTTAGCAGTAGATCAGTCTGATAATCCCATGATTTGCTGATCTCATAATGCACTTAGAAGTGCTTCTCTTGCTATGCAATCATTGTCCATGTCCTTAGCCAATGTTGGTGGATGAGGTTGATTCGAAATAGAAGCAACATAGCCATTCTTTGTAACATCCCATATATCTCTTCCAATGCAATTCAGATGTGTTTCCATTCTGATCTTCCATATTGAACAAGTTGAGGCATGGGTTGAACACGAGGAAGAGAAAAAAGAGGAAGTGAACACTGAGAATATTGATCCGGACTCAAACATTTTGTTTACCATCAATGTGGACACTCTAGATATCAATGTAATTATAGATAAATCTTCTAATAATGTTGAAGAAAATAAAACTGAACCTATAAATGTTGACACTTAGTAGAAGGTAGAGAAACCAATAGAGAAAGAACTTGAACAGAGTATAGTTGAATAGATAGTCAGCAAGGCAGAAAGTAAGGATGATAGTAAGGTTGAAAACAAAGTTGAAACATAGAGTGAGAAAAAGGAAGACATGCAAGATTAGGACATACTAGTTAAAACATTTGTGGTACTGGATGTCCTCCTCTTTTTACAAAATAGCTTTAGCTTTAGTAGTAGACCTATCTGATAATCCCATGATTTGTTGATCTGATAATGCGCTCAAAAGTGCTTCTCTTGCTTTGCAATCATTCTCTTCATCTTTAAGGTAGTTGGAGTAGTCTGACCAGCTACAGCAGCAATATAACCATTCTTTGTAACTTCCCAGATGTCTTTACCGATGCAATTTAGATGTGTCTCCATCCTAATCTTCCATATCCCATAGTTGGTTCCATCAAGTTTAGGACTGTCCTTACTGAAATAATTTGTAGACAATGGATCTCCTCAGTTTGTTAAACTTATGCAAAAGAGGACTAAGCTCTGATACCAATTGTTAGGTCTCGGAGACAACCGAGAGGGGGGGGGATGAATCAGTTGTCTAATAAATTTAAACCAAAAACCATTTAACCAGTTTAATGCTTAATATCGATAAACCAGTTAAGTATGCCGGTAGACAGTGTTAACAGTAAATTACTATATCAGTAAAGATTAATGCATGAAACATAAACATAAAGTCATCCACAACACATAACACCAATATTTGTATGTGGAAACCTAGTAAGGGGAAAAACCAAAGTGGGAAACCTTACCCACAATCAGATGATACTACTACAGATAGTAAGTGTACATAAATGGGGTATGCACATGTAGAAAGGCCAACAGCCTAGAGCTCACTGCTCAATCACAAAATGGGAGTCACACTGACTACAGTTGGATGGTTAAATCCAATAAGAATGTACTGCACAAAATAGCATCTTCATATGCTAGATTCAGTACCGGTGTAATGCTGATATGCTTATAAAAAAACCTAGCTTCACCTTCAAATGATGTCTTTGTGTATACCTCTTCTTAATCTCGCATATACCTTCACTCAATTCTTTTTCACATTCCACACTTGATCTTACAAATAAGCTCTTACATTTATACCATACCCTAAGACCAATTTTAGTAGGTTGGCTCTACAAGATATTACAATAAAAACATTTTACATACAATATAATATCCGATGCAATAATCGATTAAACATGTCGGCTTAATGTATTTACATCAATAATAAATCATCTCCATATCGTGCCATGGTGATCTGGAAAAGATAAATCTGTCGGTGTAACCCTAGATAACCCTGGACCTATTTGCTAGTAAAAGAAAATATGCAAATATGAATATACCAATGATCAATTCTTCAAAACAAAGTGTCCACATGATGTCTTCAACATTATCAAGTGTCTTCCATATCATTCCAAGTACCGGTGAATATTATATCCTGCCGGTGAACCATATACCAGTAACTGTGCAATAGTTACTTGCTTGCCAGTGAATGTTGTTGGATCTCCAAAGTGCTTGTTTTTAGTAGGTGTTCACATGAATGACAAAACCATACCAAAATACCAACAGTATCAACAAGGGCTTATGAAGCATTGACAAATAGTTAGCAGATGAATACAATTTGTTGTTACAGACACCCAGAAAGAATTATGATCCTGAGGGATATATAAAAATGTGCAGGAAAGGGTAGGCCCTGAAAGGTTATATCCATTTTATTGATGATATGGAAGATCTGCGTAGAAATAAGGAAGTGGAAGAATTGGCTGATGTGATGGAAGATTTGGAGAGAAGGTTACAAAAGAAAAAACAAAGGCTGGAGGACCTCCAAGGTGAAGAAGAGGAATGTGCAGACAATGACTCAGAGGAGAATGAAGTTGTATCAAAATTACAAGTACCTAATAGAGAAGAAGAGCTTGATGCACATGACAAATTAATCACAATCTTGAATGTAGAGGTTGATGATAGAATGATTGAGAACAACACTTTTGTATCAGATGATCAATTCATAAAGTCTAAAGAGTTCAAATCATTCCTGTATCACTTCAAAGGTAAGAAGTTAGGGGAAGCAGTGCCAAATATTACCCTTGAAAATGAAGCAGAAATGAAGAGGAGGTTGAAGGAAGACATCAATGCAAAAGTTGAGAATATGACCCCACAAAAGGGGAGGCAATTACTAGTGGAGGTTGGTATAATTGTGTTTCTAGGATGGGACTTGAGTGCCTCATTTTTTTTTGATACTTTGCTACACTCGGATAATAGGGATATGAAATTGGATACCCAAGGAGTAAAACATATTTTTATTGGATCAAGCTATGATCCAAATGAGGAAGAAATGTTGCTATGGGCCCTATACCCTCCCAATAAGAGACCAAAGATAATAGATGTAGATAATGCTATCAGTGATTTGGACCAAAGCATTATCTACGTCTATTATCTTTGGTCTCTTATTGGGAGGGTATAGGGCCCATAGCAACATTTCTTCCTCATTTGGATCATAGCTTGATCCAATAAAAATATCTTTTACTCCTTGGGTATCCAATTTCATATCCCTATTATCCGAGTGTAGCAAAGTATCAAAAACAAACGAGGCACTCAAGTCCCATCCTAGAAACACAATTATACCAGCCTCCACTAGTAATTGCCTCCCCTTCTGTGGGGTCATATTCTCAACTTTTGCATTGATGTCTTCCTTCAACCTCCTCTTCATTTCTGCTTCATTTTCAAGGGTAATATTTGGCACTGCTTCCCCTAATTTCTTACCTTTGAAGTGATATAGGAATGATTTGAACTCTTTAGACTTTATGAATTGATCATCTGATACAAAAGTGGTGTTCTCAATCATTCTATCATTGACCTCTGCATTCAAGATTGTGATTAATTTGTCATGTGCATCAAGCTCTTCTTCTCTATTAGGTACTTGTAATTTTGATACAACTTCATTCCCCCATGAGTCACTTTCTACACATTCCTCTTCTTCACCTTGGAGGTCCTCCAGCCTTTGTTTTTTCTCTTGTAACCTTCTCTCCAAGTCTTCCATCACATTAGCCAATTCTTCCACTTCCTTATTTCTGCACAGATCTTCCATATCATCAATAAAATGGATATAACCTTCCAGGGCCTGCCCTTTCCTGCACATGTTTATATATCCCTTGGGATCATAATTCTTTCTGGGTGTTTGTAACAAAAAATTGTATTCATCTACTAACTGTTTGTCAATGCCTTCATAAGCCCTGGTTGATACTGTTGGTATTTTGGTATGGTTTTGTCATTAATGTCAACACCTACTAAAAACAAGCACTTTGGAGATCCAGCAACATTCACCGGCAAGCAAGTAACTATTGCACAGTTATTGGTATATGGTTCACTGGTAGGATATAATGTTCATCGGTACCTGGAATGATATGGAAGACACTTGATAATGTTGAAAACATCATGTGAACACTTTGTTTTGAAGAATTGATCATTGGTATATTCATATTTGCATATTTTCTTTTACCGGCAAATAGGTCCAGGGTTATCTAGGGTTACACCGGCACGTTTATCTTTTCCAGATCACCATGGCACGATATGGAGATGATTTATTATTGATGTAAATACATTAAGTCGACATGTTTAATCAGTTATTGCATCGGATATTATATTGTATGTAAAATGTTTTTATTGTAATATCTTGTAGAGCCGACCTACTAAAATTGGTCTTAGGATATGGTATAAATGTAAGATCTTATTTGTAAGATCAAGTGTGGAATGTGAAAAATAATTGAGTGAAGGTATATGCAAGATTAAGTAAAGGTATACACGAAGACATCATTTGAAGGTGAAGCTAGGTTTTTGTATAAGCATATCAGCATTACACCGGTATTGAATCTAGCATATGAAGATGCTATTTTGTGCAGTACATTCTTATTGGATTTAATCTTCCAACTGTAGTCAGTGTGACTCCCATTTTGTGATTGAGCAGTGAGTTCTAGGTTGTTGGCCTTTCTACATGTGCAGACCCCATTTATGTACACTTACTATCTGCAATAGTATCATCTGATTGTGGGTAAGGTTTCCCACCATGGTTTTTCCCCTTACAGGGTTTCCACGTACAAATATTGGTGTTATGTGTTGTGGATGACTTTATGTTTATGTTTCATGCATTAATCCTTACCGGTATAGTAATTTACTGATAACACTGTCTACCGACATACTTAACTAGTTTACTGGTATTAAGCATTAAGCTGGTTAAATGGTTTTTGGTTTAAATTTATTAAATAACTAATTCAACCCCCCCTCTCTCAGTTGTCTTTGGGACCCAGCAATCGGTATCAGAGCTTAGTCCTCTTTTGCAGAAGTTTAACAACTTGAGGAGATCCATTGTCTACAAGTTATTTCAGGAAGGACAGTCCTAAACTTGATGGAACCAACTATGGGATATGGAAGATCAGGATGGAGACACATCTGAATTGCATCGGTAAAGACATCTGGGAAGTTACAAAGAATGGTTATACTATTGTTGTAGCTGGTCAGACTACTCCAACTACCTTAGCTAAAGATGAAGAGAATGATTGCAAAGCAAGAGAAGCACTTCTGAGTGCATTATCAGATCAACAAATCATGGGATTTATCAGATAGGTCTACTACTAAAGCTATTTGGGATCATTTGGAAAACACTAAATGAAGGAGATTCTACAATTAAGATTGCAAAACTTGAAAGCTTCCGAGTCAGGTATGAACATCTGAAAATGGAAGAAGATGAAAGGATTTCTACTTTTATGGAAAGAGTAAATGAAATTGTTTTGGGTATTAAATGTTGTGGAGGAACTTTGAATGAGGTTGAAATTGTTTCAAAAATTTTAAGAGGATTGCCGCCGGCATATAAAATGAAGGTTACAGCTATAAATGTGTTGAGAACAATGCCTAATACATCAGTAACTAGGGATACATTGATTGGAAAACTTTCAGCCTTTGAAAATGAGGAATTTGGTCTTGTTGCTACTATAAAGACAGATTTGGCCTTTAAAGCATCAACATCATCTACTCCATCATTTGACAAATCAGACTGGAAAGCCTTTTATGCAAGAGAACTTGAAGAAACTAGGAAGGAAAATGAAGAGCTTGAAGAACTTGGAGCACTATTTGCAAGGAAAATGCCAAAAGGTCTAGTTGGAAGTAAGTATGAAGGTAAAGCACCCTTTAAATGTTTTAACTGCAATAAGATTGGTCATATGGCTTCGAGATGCCCTGATAGACATGCTAGACTAAGAGAAGAAGCAAGAAGAACATACAAGCCTAATCCTGAATATCAGAGATACAGATTTAAGAAGAACAAAGACAAATCTTGTTACATTGTTGATGAAGGTGTGACTGATGATTCTGATGAGGATCCAATAGACAATGGATGGGTTTTTGTTTCTCTAATAGAGGATCAACCGGCACCTACTACTCAACCAGTAGAACAAGCCCTAGAAGCTAAAGTTGAAGCAAAGGATGAATGGATCATTGACTCAAGATGCTCACATCATATGACAGGAGACAAAGGTAAATTCTTGGGCTTTCAAGAATACAATGGAGGTTTATTAAGATTTGGAGACGACAAAGCCTATTCAATCAAAGGTAAGGGTTCAATATCTCTTGATGGTAAGCATAACACTTACAATGTCTACTATGTTGAAGGTTTAAAGCATAATCTTTTAAGTGTTGGTCAATTAGTTGAGAAAGGATTTTAGTTACAATTTTAAAATCGAAAATGCAAAATCATGAATAGAACTGGTTTGGAAATTGCAACCGGTAATTAGACTAGAGGTAATATCTTTCATTTGAATAACAGTGAAAAGGCATGCTTAATTGCACATATAGATGAAAGTTGGTTATGGCATAAGAGACTATGTCATGTAAACTTTGATTGCATGGTAAAAATCAGTACTTCTAAGGCAGTTAGAGATCTACCTAAAATTGTGAAACCTCATAATACAATCTGTAAGGAATGTCAATTTGGAAAACAAGTTAGAGCTAGTTTCAAAAGTATTCTAGAAAAATCCAATAATTCTCCTGATTTAATTCACACTGATTTATGTGGTCCAGCTAGAACGAAAAGCTTACAAGGTGATAGATATTTCATGCTAATTATTGATGATTATTCTAGAATGTGTTGGGTTACTTTTCTCGGAGAGAAATCAAAAGCACTTGGAAAGTTCAAACTATTCAAAGCAATGGTTGAAAATGAAACCGGTAAGAAAATCAAATGTTTAAGATCAGATCAAGGAGAAGAATTCGCATCTAAGGACTTTAATACATTCTATGAAGTGAATGGAATCAGAAGACAGTTATCAGCACCTCGGACACCACAGCAGAATGGAGTTGTTGAAAGGAAAAACAGAACTATCTTGGATGCAACAAGAAGTATGTTATCAGAAGCAAATCTACCACGTGTATTGGAGAGAGGCAGTTAGCACTATTGTCTATACATTCAACAAGGTTCACATCAAAGGTGAAACCGGTAAGACCCCTCATGAACTATGGTTTGGTAATACTCCTACTCTTAAGTATTTCAGAATTTTTGGAGGTAAATGTTATATTAGAAGAGATGAGTATATTGGCAAATTTGATCCTAGAAGTGATGAAAGAATATTTCTTGGTTATTCATCTAAGAGCAAGGCATATAGATGTTTTAATAAGAGATTTCAGAAAATTGTTGAGAGTACAAATGTAAAGATTGATGAACAATTTAGAGGAACTTCAAGGTATATAGGCTCTGAACTGGCAACAGAAATTGTGACAAATGAACCTACACTGAATCCACTAGTACAGAATGAAGATCCAGTTACCCTGGTATCATTAGAGGATTCCACAGTAATTGAAGAACAACAACAAACTAAGACACCCCGGTATGTAAGATTGAATCATTCTGAAGATCAGATAATTGGAAACAAATTTAAAGGAGTTATGACAAGAGGAAGATTGGCAAATGAAGAGGTATGTCTTATTTCACAAATTGAACCATCATCTATCAATGAGGCGTGTGAAGATAAATTTTGGATTAAAGCTATGGAAGAAGAATTAGGACAAATTGAGAAAAATAATACTTGGACATTAGTTCCCTGGCCTAAAGATAAAAATGTAATTGGAACCAAATGGGTATTTAGAAACAAAATTAATGAAGATGGTAAGGTTGTCAGAAATAAAGCAAGACTAGTGTGTAAGGGATATTCTCAAAAAGAAGGAGTTGATTACAATGAAACCTTTGCACCGGTAGCCAGAATTGAGGCAATCAGATTATTCTTGGCTTTTGCAACTCACAAGGACTACAAAGTTTATCAAATGGTTATTTAATGTGAATTTTTGAATGGAGATCTTGAAGAAGAAGTATATATTGAACAACCTAATGGATTTTCTTTAACAGATGACAATGATATGGTTTGCAGGTTAAGAAAAGCTCTGTATGGATTAAAACAAGCCCCAAGAGCTTGGTATGCAAGGTTGGATAAGTATCTTTTAAAGATTGGTTTTACTAAAGGAAATGCAGATAGCAATTTTTATTACAAAATAACTAATGATGACATATTGATTATTGAAGTATTTGTTGATGATATAATCTTTGGAAGAGAAGATGGATTATGTAAGGAATTTTCTATTAAAATGCAGCAAGAATTTGAAATGTCTATGATTGGAGAAATAAAATTCTTTTTAGGATTGCAGATTTCACAGACTGATAAAGGTATATTTTTGAGTCAATCCAAGTACTTGAAAGAATTACTAAAGAAATTTGGGATGGAGAACTCTAAACCGGTAAGCACACCTATGACTACAAATGACAAATTATCTCAAAGGGATGAATCTACACCTGTTAATCCAACTAGATACAAATATATGATAGGAGGTCTATTGTATTAGACACAAACCAAGCCTGATATTATGAATGCAGTATGTATTGTTTATAGATTTCAAAGTAATCCTAGGAAAAATCATGAATCAGCAGTAAAAAGAATTTTCCGGTACTTACAAGGCACAACAAATCTTGGATTATGGTATCCTATAGATGAAAACTTTGATCTATGTGCATACATAGATGCAAATTGGGCAAGAGATGTGGATGATAGAAAAAGCACCACTCGAGGAGCATTCTTTCTTGGAAAAATATTAGTTTCTTGGTTGAGTAAGAAACAGAGTTGTACATCTTTATCAACAGCAGAATCAGAATATGTTGCAGTAGCAACTAACTATACATAGGTACTATGGCTTAAACAAATGTTGAAAGACATAAAGGTAAAATGCAAAGAACCCATTACTATATATTGTGATAACACTAAAGCAATTGATATATCTAAGAATCCGATATTACATTCTAAAACAAAACATGTTTCTATCAAACTGAATTTTCTAAGGGAAAATGTTGAAGAAAAAGAGATAAAACTAGTTTATGTGAATACTAAAGAACAGCTTGCAGATATTTTCACAAAACCTTTGCCTAAGGAGACCTTTGAATATCTCAGAGATCAGCTTGAAGTCATACCACCACTGGTAGAGACTTAGACAGTTGATGATTATCATCAACCGGCAGAATTGAAAGACAAATCTTTTACTATGGTCTTTTGATGAGGAAGCTACTTCTCAGGGGGAGTAGTTGGTATTTTATATAAACTTGATTTTTGTAACTTTGGCATTTGATGTCAAAGGGGGAGAGATATCTATGGAAAAACACATTATCTTTTGAGGAGAGATTGGTATTGAAAATAAATCTTTGGATAAACACATGTTGCTCCCAAGGGGAGAAATTATTGTCTAAGGGAGATTGTTGGTTTTTGGTATTTGGCATTTCTGTTTTGGCACTTTGATGGTTTTTCCATCTTGCGTTTCCATCAATGCCAAAGGGGGAGATTGTTGGTATTTTGGTATGTTTTTGTCATTGATGTCAACACCTACTGAAAACAAGCACTTTGGAGATCCAACAACATTCACTGACAAGCAAGTAACTATTGCACAGTTACTAGTATATGGTTCACCGGTAGGATATAATGTTTATCGGTACCTGGAATGATATGGAAGACACTTGATAATGTCGAAGACATCGTGTGGACACTTTGTTTTAAAGAATTGATCATTGGTATATTCATATTTGCATATTTGCTTTTACCGGCAAATAGGTCCAGGGTTATCTAGGGTTACACTGGCAGGTTTATCTTTTCCAGATCAGCATGGCACGATATGGAGATGATTTATTATTGATGTAAATACATTAAGCCGATATGTTTAATCAATTATTAAATCGGATATTATATTGTATGTAAAATGTTTTTATTGTAATATCTTGTAGAGCCGACCTACTAAAATTGGTCTTAGGGTATGGTATAAATGTAAGATCTTATTTGTAAGATCAAGTGTAGAATGCGAAAAAGAATTGAGTGAAGGTATATGAGAGATTAAGCAGAGGTATACACAAAGACATCATTTGAAGGTGAAGCGAGGTTTTTGTATAAGCATATCAGCATTACACTGGTACTGAATCCAGCATATGAAGATGCTATTTTGTGTAGTACATTCTTATTGGATTTAACCATCCAACTATAGTCAGTGTGACTCCCATTTTGTGATTGAGCAGTGAGCTCTAGGCTATTGGCCTTTCTACATGTGCAAACCCCATTTATGTACACTTACTATCTGCAGTAGTATCATCTGATTGTGGGTAAGGTTTCCCACCATGGTTTTTCCCCTTACAAGGTTTCCACGTACAAATATTGGTGTTATGTGTTGTGGATGACTTTATGTTTATGTTTCATGCATTAATCCTTACCGGTATAGTAATTTACTGTTAACACTATCTACCAACATACTTAACTGGTTTACCGGTATTAAGCATTAAGCTAGTTAGATGGTTTTTGGTTTAAATTTATTAGACAACTGATTCAGCCCCCCCTCTCAATTGTCTCCGGGACCTAACAGATACAATACTAAAATCTCCAAACTCCAAAGTCCCTGGTAAAAAGGCCTACTTATGTGCATCCCAAAGTGACAAGAATTGGAAACACTAAGCTGTCTAACAATTTCTAAAAATGCAATACGATCAGGTGTCAGTTTAGGCAATACATATGGTGAGCCCTCGAAACCAAACACTCTAACAAAAGTGAAATTGGCACAGGAAAATCAATCACCCCAATTATGATTCACTTTGGTATAATGGTACTCAAATGGCCAAAGAAACTTCTTAATGGTTTCCGAAAAGGATCCTTCAATAGTTTCATTGTACATTCTGAACAAGGGTTTGACGAAAAATTCTTCAAACTTAACATAATGGGAACTCAAATACCTAGAATCCCATAAAGAAACCCATAGTTGCACAATTTTTTCTTGTCCATCCTTTCTAAACTAGTTTACTCTCAAACCCTCTAGCCATAGTCCTTTGAATTGACCATAAAACAATATTATACACATTAACAGAGAATAATGCTTGAAATGCTTATTAGGATTGTTCTTCAGGTTCAGAAAACCCTCATGCAACCTGTCTGCCAAGAATGTAGCAAAATCAAATGCTCTTGGTTCATGCCTCTGGATATTAGCTACCAAAACAAATGGTCCCATTCTTGCTATGTCTGGAGCCTTGACTCCTCCAACTTGTCCACAAGCCATGTAGGTATATTAGAAATATTTTTTGAAAATGTTGATATCATAAGGTGGACCGGCTTCCTCCATCAATCTTCCTTTCTCAGCCTTATGAAACACCAAATTCTACCCTTGATAGGTGGTGTCCATCTTTCTGTATTCTTCCTCCAAACCATCAAAAGACAGAAGCACCTTCGTCTCATAATTCAAACCAAAAACTTCTTGAATTGTCGCTGCTGTGAAATGAATGAAAACAATCCCGTGGGGTAATAGGATGCATCTTCTAGTGGCATCATAATTTCTAACCAAGAGCTTGAGCAAGTCTATGTTTACAAATACATTAGGGACCATGAGTTTTCCTAGACCAATGCTCCATGGGTTAGATATAGGCATCAGGTTGTTTCTCCTCATGTAATGAAACAAGAACAGTTCGTATCCTCACACTCTGGTCCATACATCACCTATATCCTTTTATCTATCCTCCAGTTGATCACGAATTGGCAAATTTGTCTTAGACCTCCTAGACTTAGCCCCCAAAGAAATCATCTGATCAATCATGTCCTGATTTAGCTTCCTCTACTTTGCACCCTCTCCTACCTTTGATTGTTTCGATGTGTCACTAGATATTTTTGTGACCTTCCTTTTTCCTTTTGCACTTGAACCCTCCATGTTGCAAATCCTTTGTTCTGCACTCTGTAACTTTAATTAGCACTTCAAAGATAACAAACTGCTTATAGATTACTTTGTGAAATAAAAATGTACACAAGACCTCATATATAAATTTATCTCCATCACAGTTTACATCTGAAACAAAATCCTGGTTAGATTTTCTTCATGCGATTTCAGCACTATCCGTTGGATGCATTAAATAATGGTTGTCATGTCTATTTTCACACCAGATTTCATAACGGCTAATCAATGTAACTCTACCCAAGAGCTTAATTATTTGGTGCCACCCATAATGTACACTTCTTTAATTTCCATTTTGTCCTTTTGATCTACGTAAGTCACCCCGACAGATCCGCCTTTCTTTCCTTTGTGGCATCTTGCCCATCGGAAATAGACATAACTCAAGAAATGCTCATCTACTAGTAGAAGCTACCTTGATGAGTTCTATTTTATTGTTCACACTTCTTTCCTCTTGGTTGCTTCATCAGGTGTCAGAACAACCTGGTTGATGTTTTACCGATTCCTCGATGACACCAGTTTTTATCTTGCAAAACCTTTCTACTACTTTGCTCTATCGACATAGTTTTTCCTGACGAGGTCTCCTTGTCTACATTATGCTTTAACTTCTTCATTGGGCATCAGGACAACATCTAAACATCTCTCATTGATGGATATAAGTTACCCCAACCAAATTCTAAACTCCACTCTCAACACTTCTTTATCGACATAACTCCAGCTGATATTGTCGCTCCCCTAGCTTTTCTTTATCAGGTATCGGTGTAGCTATTTTGGTTCCCTCCCGAAAGTTAAAATTTTCTCCAATGAAACCACCTTACTTCCAGTTCACAACGTTTTGGCTCCCCTATTAATCCTATTAGACATCAGGGTAACCCAATATTCCCATCTCCCAATACTCTAATAATTAAAAATGTTGCAATCGTACTCTTCCTTATCGATGAGGGTTATACCGATATCTCCATCGCCTATCAGTGTAACAAATTGTTCACACTTCCGATATTGAATTCTTTTTTTGATGGATACATCCTCTTACTTACTCTTCAGTATAAGCTACCCCAATAATAACGTCTCACTTCTTTTGCGCTTGGCTATGCAGTCCTATCGGGATAACCTATACCAATAATTTAAATTTTGTAAATTTGAAAATTACCATAAACGTTAAAGGCTCCAATTCTTCATATAGGGTGTATGCAAGCCAAAGGCACTTCTAATTTCATCCTACTAACTCCTCTTCTCATATCTTCTAGAATGTTGATATCATGGACTCTTTATGCAGTCTTTACTTAGTGCACGCTCTTAGCGTGTCCAAGTGATACCTTGACACTCCTGAAATAGCTGATCCTTAGAGAACTTTACTTGTGCTAATAAGATTCCTGCACATGTAAACCAGCAGTAAATTCTCATATGATAGGAAAAAAGACCTCCATATAGCACAAAAATGTTTTGTAAAAATATGTGCTAACAGTGGCTCTTTCTCGGGATGTATGTTCTCTTTAGGGACATATCAAGATTCTAGTTATCTCTAGAAAGAACACCAAAATGAAAATTGAAAATAGAGAGCAAAAAGAAACTTAAACTACTATGATACAAAAATACTCCCTGCTCATCAAGAGAAGTAATGCTTAAAATATTGAGTGTGAACCGAGAACTCCTGCAGGTGACCATCAGTATCCTGCAAGTAGTAAGAGTTTTCTCCACTTTTTTCTGAAATGATGAAGGGTCCTAGCCAAAGCGCATCGAATTTTCCATGCTTCCCTTTATCCCGATCCTTGGCATTCCACTTTAACACCCATTCTCCTTCTTCAAATGACCTATCATGGGATTTCTTGTCATGTAAAGCCTTTACCATTTGGTATCTTTGCAGATTTCTTTCATGAGCCTCTTTTCTACATTCATCTAACTTAGCTAAAGCCATTAATCTTTCCCCCATAAAGTCTACTTCTTCAGAAAATTCCTCTGTAACAAAATTATAGACTGGGAGCCAATTATTTAAGGGTAATATTTTTTCCTTTCCGTATACAAGCTCATATGGGGCAAATCTTGTGGACTTCTTGACTGTCACTCTCTCAACCCATACTGCTAAGACCAATTTTGAATCCCAAGTCTTTTTATTATCACCCAACATCCTTCTGATTATCTTCAGCAAGTTCTTATTGCTTGATTTTGCTTGTCCATTTCCTTGGGGATGGTAAGGTGATGAATAAGACAGAGTGATGCTATAATTTTCATAGAAATCAGAGAACTCCTTGGATTTGAAGCACATCCCATTGTCTACCACAATCTTCCAAGGAACTTTGAATCTAGTCAGAATGTTTTCTAAGAGAAACTTTATCACCACTTTGCATGTATCCTGTCTTGTGGGAATAGCTTCAACCCACTTAGTAAAATAATCAGTAGCCACCAAAATCCATTTATGCCCACTACTAGATTTATTTTCTATTTCCCCTATGAAATCAATACCTCACATCTGGAATGGTTCTTCTATATGTATAGGTCTGAGAGGAATAGTTCTATTATACTTGAGTTTCCCTAAAAACTTTTGACAAGCTTCACATTTCTTGATATAGGTATGACAATCCTTGAACACTTGAGGCCAATAATAACTGGTATTAAGAATTTTATGAGCAGTGGTTTTAGCTGAGAAATGACCTCCACATATACCTTCATCTAGGTCTTTTGAAATAGCAGATGGTTGACACTCATCTAGAGACAATAAAAGAATATCATCTCTATTTTTCCAGTATAGATCGCCATTAAGTAATACATACCTAGATGTTTGAAGCTTTAAAGTTCTTTTTTGACTATCATTCAAACTATCCAAACATTTCATGTATTTCAGGAAGTAAATAATATTTGTATACCAAGGATGCCTTTCAATGCTCATTTGTGCATCTTCTAACTCCATTTTATTTACTTGTGCTCCTTCAAGATTGGATTTTGCCATCAATTTTGCTAGACCCTGACCTCTTACCGACTTTGTGGTTTGTAGATCAATATTGAATTCTTGGATCTGGTTTATCTATCTGCATCTCCTTCCAGTAGTTTCTGATTATCTGAAGATGTCTTTAACAACAACATTTGGTACATAGGCAATGACAGTGGCACCAACTAGATAGGGTCTAAAAGATTTCATAGTTTTCACAAGATAATAAGCTTGTTTTTCATTTAAATCATAATTCAATTTGGATGCTTGCAATGTTTTTCTCAAAAATGCCACTGGTTGTTCATGACCCTCATCATTCTTTTGTAACATGGTAGCAATAATAAGATGGAATGAGGCAAATGAAAACACTTGAAAAGGCTTAGAGAAATCAAGTGATTCTAATACAGGGGCTTCCTTGATGGCTCTTTTGATATTTACAAAGGCTTCAAGAGATTCATTAGTCCATTTTATTTCAGCACCTTTTTTCAACATTTTAGCAACAGGCTTTATGATTTCAGAAAAATTTGAAACAAATCTTCTTACAAAGTTGATTTAACCAAAAATAGATTGAATTGCTTTAACTGTTTTTGGGATTTGAATTTTATCAATAGCAGCAATCCTTTCTAGATCGATTCTCACACCATCTTTTGAAAAAATATGACCTAACAATTTTCCTTCAATAACCCCAAAATGACACTTTTTAGGATTCGAAGATATGCCATATTCTAATGCTCTAATAAAAATCTTTTCTAGATCATTACCATGACTCTTCTTTTTTAGAATATGAAGTCATATCATCCTAGTAAACTAACAAGATATAATCAATCATACCCTCAAAGGCCACATCCATAGCAATCTGGAATGTAGCTCCTGTATTTGTCCATCCAAAAGGCATCCTAGCATAGACATAGGTACCCCAAGGTGTAGTGAAATCAGTTTTGAACTTTTCTGCTTCCCTAACTTTGACTTGATTATAGCATGAGAAGCCATCCATCATAGATAACAACTCATTTCCTATGATTTTCTCCAAAAGAGCCTCCATGTTAGGTAAAGCATAATTATCTTTCAAGGATGAAATGTTTAAATTTTTTAAATCCACACACAGTCTGATGTCACCATTCTTTTTTCAGACTGGGACCAAATTGGATACCCATATTGAGTGCCTTATAGGCTCAATAATACCAACATTCCTCATTTTCATGAGCTTCTCCTTCATCTTAGGAGCCAAAGTAGGGTTTATCAACATTTGTTTTTGTTTGAAAGGTTTTGCATCAGGCTTCAAGGGTATCTCATGTTGGAACAAATCTTCCCTGTATGCTTTAAGGTCATCATATGACCAAGTGAAGACATGCCTATACTTCCTTAGCAGATTAATCAATTTTGTTATGATTTTTGGTGTGACATTTTTTCCAATATATACTTCTCTTGGGTTGATTTCACTTCCCAATTTTATTTTTTCAACATCCTCATATCCTCCTGAATTAGGTCTGAAATTCACTACATCTTTATCATCAAACATTCTTTCAAGCTCTATCAATCATTTTGGAATTTTATTTGTTTTTAGCTGCAATACCTCTTGCCCAAGTACAGTCCCTCTATCATCCTTGTCCTCCACAAGTCCATTCCAATCAATCCGCTAGTGCTCATACTGATCCTCACAAAATAAAAACTTTAGCAAATCTCTGTCATCATCAAAAACATGCCAACTTTTTGCATTGTCAGGCACTAATGGTCTAGTCTTGATTTCTACTTGGGTAATATCATCCAAAGGGATGTCATTATGCTTGATAGCCAAGTTAGCCATGAATTCTACCCAAATATTATTAGATCTTTTAGTCCAATTGATGGAGAAATCATCAAATAGTTCAATGCAATCCCAAACTTCGTTCCTGTAGTTTCTTAAATTTTCATTTTTTGCAGCAAATTTGCCTCTAACTTGTGAAATGACTAATTTTGAATCACCATAAATTGTTAGTAACTTATTACGATGTTTATTTTCTAGTTTGAGTCCTAATAAGAGGGCCTCATATTCAACAACATTATTAGTACACTCAAAAGTTAACAAGAAAGAGTATTTAAGAAAAAATTCATTAGGTGAAATAAATGCAACTCCTACTCCATTTCCATCCTTACTACAGGCACCACCAAAATATAATTTCCAAATTAAATTTTCATTTTGTTTAACTGTTTTTGTAACTTTATCAATTTCTAAAGGTTTAGAAATACTTACCTGAAAGTTGTCCATATCAGAATGGCAAAAGCAAGTCACTTCATCAAGATCAACCTCTTCTAAGAGATATGCAGCTCTTGGTTCTCTATTTATCGTCGTTGTTGTTCCTTCTACTGGAATAGTGGCATATGACAAGTCAAGCTGAACATGTCTACCCAATAAGTTGGACCACTATCTGGACAGCAGCATCCCATAGTTTGCAGGCACTTGTACAACTATGATATTTGTTTTGTATGCAGTGTCTAGGTAGGCTAGGAATCTGAACTCAACGTCCTTCATGATTCCTACTACAAGAACTGACCTATTTTCCATGGCATAGAACTTACCATAAGGTGTGTCAACGTGTATTCCCAACTCTTTCATGACATCTTCTAGCATGATATTTACTGCCGCTCCTGAGTCTATCATGCAATTTTTTAGCATTTTTTTATTTATCAATAGTGTTAGATAAAAAGGATCTACCTGTGTGAGATTTTTGGTAACAGATGTGCCAAGATACACCACAAGAGGATCTTCCTTTGATTTAGGATCTTCCCTACTCACTTCTCCAACATTAGATATAATTTTTAAAGTCTCATTTTTGTAATCTGGAAATTTCATTACTTGTAGCAAAGGCATATATATCTTCACCTGGGATAGTGCTTGAGACATGAATGAGTTACAATTTGAATTGGGCTTAATCACTTGTTTCTTCTCTATAGGATTAACAAGCCTTGGCATTTCCATTTGTTTATTCTATTCTGGTTCTTTCCCTTTTTTGACACTTGCATCCTTGCCCTTGGCTGCGTTATTATTTATCCCACCAAATTTTGTGACCTTGGCCAAAATACCTGCTAGCTTGCTTGCTCATTGTTGACATTCCTATTTCTCAGCTAGTAATTGCTTTTCACTTGTTCTACAGCTGCAATAGTGAAAGCTTTCTTCTCTTCTTTAGTCAAGTTTCTCAAAGAAGGCACTATGTCCTGAAACAATTTTCTCAAAGCAAGGATATCTTCATCATCATTAGAAAAAACCTATTGTATGCTATATTGCAAATTATCTCTTCTTTGATGCACATCAAAATAATCTTCTTCTTCAGATAAATCCTCATTTCTTCCCTAATATGGATCAAACGAAAGGGCATTCATAGTTGGTTCATAATCCTCATTTTTATCTTCCTCTTCTATCAAGCCCTAGGCAATCATACACTGTTCTGTAACATGAGGTAGATTACATACATCACACCATGGATACTCATCTACAAAGTTTGTGGCTTTTTTTAATGGATTAGGAGTCTCTTTGTTTGTATTATGTTTTATTGGTTTTCTATCCTTCCAATTTGTGTTATATGACATGTCATTCAACCTCAGTCTATTGTAATTTATTTTCTTATTATTTTTGTATGATGGCCTTTCATTAGGATTTTGCTTACCCTTTAGGTCTTTAAGTATGTCCATGATCTGAGTAAGATCATCTTCCTTGGGAACCTTGGAGTTGTACAACTTTGGATCATCTCTCTTAGAAACCTTCCCAGCCACCTTCCTATTATTCTCAATAGTAGCAGTTGTCCTGAATGCTTACTATAAAGTATCAAGTCTATGAGACAAAATCTCATAATGGGTTTTGATGTCAAAAACACTCAAATAAAAGTTAATTAGAAATGAGTCGACAGGTCTAACATCTCTGGGTAATCTATTTAATACTTAATTAAATCTTTTATTAAATTCAGCAATTGATTCATTTTGATTCTTCCTTATACTTGTTAATTCATGGGATGCAAATGAAGGATCATTGTGATCTCCAAATTCTTCAAAGAACAACATTACAAATTCCTGCCAGCTGCAAATACATCTATTAGGAAGGCCTCTATACTATTTGCCTCCATCCTCTATCAAAGATTGAACAAACAATTTCATAAATACATCCTCATGAGGAACCTCAAATTCTTCAATGATATTTTTTACATTAACTACATGTTGTTCTGTTGAATCAATTCCATTTCCTGAGAATTTGGGGATTGCTAATCTTAAATCATTAGTGATCTGATTTAGATAACCAACAATGCCAATGAAATCCAACTGTCTATATCTTTCAATGATCAGAGGTCGTCTGCCAATATGATGGTTGTTTTGATTGTTCATACTTCCTCTATTGAATCCACCATTGTTGCCATAATTACCATTGTTTCCATTGTTTCCACCACCAGTATTATTGCCATTATTATTACCATTATTATTGTTTCTACCTCCACCATTGCCATTTCCATAATTTCCATTGTTACCTCTATTATGTCCATTATTTTAATTGTTGCCCTACCTATTACTTCTTATACGGTTACCCCTATTTGTGTTATTCCAATTCCCATCATTTTCCCCATTTCTATTCCTTCTTCCATCCTCCTGCCTTTCTTCACTTTGATCCCTATGCACATCTCTCCATCTTCTACTTTCATTTACCAATAGGTTATCATAAGTTACAAAAGGCTGGTCTATTCTTCTCATATGAGGGGGACTATAATTTGGAGCTACTTGCCTACGTGTTTCACCCCTCTCTTCTTCTATCTTGTTTGTCTTGGGGCTTGAAATATAATTTCTCTTTATTCCGTGTTTTTGCAACACCCAATCTGGTTGCCTTTTAAGTACCCTTGCCATCTTGGCATCATCTGCATTCATATCAGCCATTCTAAGAATAAGTTCATCCCATTGTTTTGCTTCCTATTCCTCAGAAGTCGTGAGCTCATCATGGCTATGTCTATTATCTTTTGCATTTATTTTATAAAAAGGATTTTCCTCTCTATTCTAATATTTTCCAGTAGATGAAGAATCTTCCTCCCTACTAGGAAATCTCTTATATCCTTCTAATGCCATGTTTGATTTCTTCTCTTTGTTCTTTTTCTTAGGACTCAACTGAACAAGATATTCTTATCCTTTGTGCAGAGACCTCCTCCCCTGCATCAATTTTCTTGATATATATCTAGGGGTTTCTCTTATTTTCTCAAAATACCAACTATTATTCATGTATTGAAATGTAGAGTCGCCACCTCCTAAGAGGAAAATATTACCAACTTAACTGATTTTCTGGGATCCTCCCTCCAGTAGAGTCTAAAAAAAACTACCAGAGATTTTGAAAACATTGTATAACAACTCGCCAGCAGAGTCGCCAATTTGTTGGTGCCCAAAACCAAAGATTGGAAAACTTAAGGGTCTGCCAAATCCTCAACTAGTCCAACTAGCCCTGGTCAACGAACATGGATGGTCAAAGACCAAATCCCTCTACACTTATGGCTCCACTGAACCTAGGTAGGTATACCTTTCCCTCTCAAGAACAAAAGAGTTATTTAAAGTGGATTTAAGTTTTATGATTAGCAAATGCAAAACTGGCAAATGATTATTCTGGAATTATGCTTTATTGTGTGCTTTAAGTGAATGCCTTTTGAAACAAAATGAAAATGATTATGATTGTATATTAAGAATAAGAATGATTTCAGGACTTGAAAGAAATATGCAAAGATCAATTCATATAGGATTTGTCAAGAATGCCTTATTCATTAAGGACATTAAATGCATAACAAACCAAAACCTTAAAAGATGAATAACAGAACAGTGCCTCTATCCAAGGATATTTATGACACTTTGTGGATAAGAGATGTTATCAACTCCAGAGATAATATTAATTATCAACTATGAAGGCTTCAGTATGTGTTGCACAAATAATGAAAACCCAATCTCATATTTAATGCAACAGCATGTGATGGCAAATCATGGCAAATCAAATGACAGATTTATCAAGAGAACAAAGACAACTCATCAACACAAAAGTATGCACAATATTTGGAAAAGAAACAATGAACCTAGTATATTAATCTTTAGGAAATGATTTCATACATAAGGTGCACCTGAAGATGGTCCATTAAAGTTTGTTTGGAAAAAAACATGATTCTTGTACCTATAGACTTCCCTGATACATATAACTTACAACCCTTACAGGCAGAAGTAATTGTTTCATTTTTGTAATTCTTCTAAAAATACTAGATCATAGATACCATCTACATAAAAAATGACTCACTACAAATATGTGAGTCAATAGGAATAGATGAAAGGACATACTCTTTCATTTTGCTAAACTAAAATCTAACTAAAACCTAACACCTAACAACTTAACTGCTAAGATAACATAAGACAATTATAAAAGCATGAGAAATAAAACTTCAATTCTTTGGATCCAGCCTCTTCCTGCATTTCTTGATGTGTTTAGGGTAGCCTTCATCCTTGTGTGTAAATGCATTAAAAATTGTATCCCTAAGCGCCATCTCTATCTTGATTAGGTTCTCTAACTGGTCCACTATCTCATTCATATCTAGGGCATCTGCTTGGGTGACACTGAGGGCTACACTAAGTAAAGCCTTACATTCTAAGAGCCATGCACCTTTTTCCTTGATAACCCCTAGATCATCAACCAAACTAGGAATCTCATTCTGCAAAACCTCTTGGCACTCTTGGAACTCTTCCTTCAACTCTTTTGTATAGTTTTCGTGAATTTCAATTAACTCTGCTATCCTTCTTATAGTCTTTTCTTTCAATGTCTCCTTCTGTAATAACAGATTGAGTCTATCATAAATCCTTTGGTTAGAGAATATATTATCTATGTTTCTCTCATATACACCCAAAAATTCATCGAAAACCTTTTCAATATTTTCATATCTCCTTGTCATGAATAAACAGGCATCATCCGTCCTGATAGTTTTCATTTTCTTTTTCATCTTATTTTGTTTCAAGGTTAGTTTCTCAAACTTCATTTTCCATTGGGCACCAGAGTTGGTGATTTGTGGTACTGGATGTCCTCCTTTTTTAAAGATTCTTCATTAAATGCTTTGTATTTATGGTTTTCAGCAAGTTCCCATTTCAACTAAGCCTTATTCAACTTGGAAATGTCAATCCCTATATCTACAATGACCATAGGATCCACCTCTCTGACTTTCAACCTAATCATATGACCGAAAGCCTTATCTACATCTATTATCTTTGGTCTATTATTGGGAGGGTATAGGGCCCATAGCAACATTTCTTCCTCATTTGGATCATACCTTGATCCAATAAAAATATCTTTTACTCCTTAGGTATCCAATTTCATATCCCTATTATCCGAGTGGAACAAAGTATCAAAAACAAATGAGGCACTCAAGTCCCATCCTGGAAACACAATTATACCATCCTCCAATAGTAATTTCCTCCCCTTCTGTGGGGTCATATTCTCAACATTTGTGTTGATGTCTTCCTTGTTAGGATTCCCAAAGATACTGAGAGGGGGGGTGAATCAGTATCTGACCGATATGAGAATTTACTTGAATTATAACATGAAAAGCATATCCAAACTGTGTACCGATAAACCAAAAATAATGCAGTAAATAAGAACAACAACCACAAAATAAGAGACACACCATAACACAATATTTTAACAAGGAAACCTGGTGTGGGAAAAACCTCAGTGGGATTTGTGACCCACAATATTCGCTTACTAGCCAATAAGAGAATATTATTGTTTACAATAGGGGCCTGCATATGAAGGAAGGCCAAGTTCCTAGAGCTCACTGCTCAGTAAAAAAAGAAGTCTCACTGACTTACAAAAATGGATTATACAAATCCAATGTCTTGTGTTGCTTCAGATCGGCATCTACTATGCCAGATTCAGTACCGATTTAAGCTCTGCAATATACATAAACCTTTATCCAATATCTACCTTACAATGAGCATGTTAGGTCTGCATTAATCCTTCCATATATCACACACTAAATGATCTACAATGATCTCATACTTATATGAGTCATATTACAATCCACCAAGTTGGCTTACAAATTTTTTTAATAATTAATTACAAAATACATTTACACAAAATTCTTGTCAGCCATGGTGTCGACAATCTTCCTTTTTGGTGTCAGTGAACTTGTATGCCGGTGTTGAGTTTGTCAATGTCGGTTTTTAACGGTATCATATGATTGTAAGGTTTCCATCAATAACAATACCTTCAATCACCTACAATTTTTCATTAGAGTGTGCATTTTCCAACAATCCCCCCCTTTGGTATTGATGGCAACACTCATGAGAAAAATCCAAAAAGTATCCAAAAATTTTATCCAAAAATGGTTTGCCAAAATTCCCTTACCAAAACTGTGTTATCAAAATGCTCCCCCTAAGCTGATGATGTTTTTCTTTAGATCATTTTTCTCATCTCCACTACTCCCCCTTTGACATCAATGACAAAGGTTATCATTCACTATCTGTGGAGTGTGGTTCCTGCCTAGATCCTTGTAACCGGTGGGTTACAATCTAATAGATGTCTGCCAATGCAAAATTTTGACTGTCATAGAACCTTTTGTTGTATTTTAATGTTGCCTGTGTTCTCTAAATTGTACCGGTGAGTATGTGCATTTTCTCTTCCGGTGTCTTAAGTCTGGGAACCAGAGCCTCAGAAATTTATTTTCTCAAAGAAATTAGGTAATCTAGTTTAGGACCTAGTTTGCATTTTAAATCCTTTGCCTTAACCTTTATCTTTTCTTTATCTTTTTCTAACTTCTCAATTTTCTCCTCCAGATATGCAATGTTCTTTTCAATTTCCAAAAATGGATCTGATGTTCCTATAAGATTGTTAGCAATATTGTTAAATTCTTCTTGTACTTTGCTGATCTCCGAATCTATGTCCTCTGTCAAAATATCAGTTTTGCAGGTATCTATGTACAGTTTCTTGAAATCTAAAATTGTTTCTCCTAGTGCTAGTAATAAAGTTTCTATTTGTTCCTTATTCTTCTTCACAATTTCCTCAAAGAATTTTTCTTTCTCCTTATTCATTTTCTCTTTGAATGTGTCTTCATTTATTTGATCAACTATCAAAATTTTGTTGATGATGTATTTAGACAATGTGTCTAGTTGACCTAAAGAATATTTATTGTACACAATGCACTTGGGTGCTATCAATTTAAGAATAGGAATAGTGTCATCAATAGCCTTATAGGCTTGTGCATTACACTCTATGATTTTCTTAATAGAATCCAATAAGACTTCTATTACATGTGTTGGTCTGAATTCTGCCATTGAAGTACCAGATGTCTACCCAACTGTTTTCACAATCTCCATGTTGTCGGTTGTAGTAATAACTTTGTTTGTTTTGACCTCTGGTAGGTCAATTTGTGTTTGCATTTCTACTAGCAAAGGTTTAGGGTTTTCAGTTGTTGTCAGTGGCACTGTCTCGGTTTGAACTTGTACCTCAACCTATTGCTCTCTACTGCTGGATTTTCTGATGAAGTCTCAATATGCACTGTCGGTTTCTCAGTATGCACCTTTGCACTATCCATTGCTAGTTTTCCTGATTGTTTCTTAGTTTCATCTACCAGTGCTTCTGATGGTTTCCCAGTGGTGTCCTCTTCCAGTTTCTCTATTTGTGTGGGTTTTTATGTGCTAACATTAATCTCAACATCTACAGCCAATGGCTCAGTAGCCATATCTTTCTTCTTATCCTCAGTGGTCTCCTTATCTACCACAATATTTACCTCTTGGGTGTCTATATTCATAGTATACAATATTTCTGACTCAGGATTTGTATACTCTTGAGGAGTCTTAATACTCTTAGTTGTCGGTTTATTGTCAATAGTATATGTCGATGGAGTATCAAAAGGAGATGGGGGTAAGTTATCAGTTATTTTTAGGCTTGGAGGACCACCTACCTTACCTTTTCCCTTTTCCCTGTCCTTTTGATAGACTCTGATAGTCTTAGGTCTTTTAAGTTCTTCTTGTTCCTCTTTTGCAACAAAGAATATATCCCATTGATCCACAGTCTCTTCTAAAATTTCATTTACTCTTCCTTCCATAAGTGCAACATGTCGGTGACCAGTTGAAAATATTGTTCGGTTGGCCTCATTGATTAATTGATCTATCTCTTTAGGTGAGTTTACTGGGTGCACTGCAAGTAATTTTTCAATTTTTATCTTCTTTTCTAGCTCAACAATAGCTACCCTTCTATCTTCTAGTCTTCTGTATAGATCAGTGGGTACATCATCAACAATCTCCATCAAAAATTTCTTGTATATGTCCAAGTGTAAAATTACACTATTTTCTACACTTTATTTATCATCAGTGGAAAGTGTGTTATACAGTTTTCTAATATTTCTCAACTTTCCATCCTCAATTATTTCACTTAGGAGTTTCTCCAGTGGAGCAATATCTTGTTTTACCTTCTTCTTCTTTGGAGTTAACTTCTTAACCGAAGGCCTCATTGCCTGTTGCTTTTGTCTTGTTTTTCTGGGTGTAGGTGAGGGTGTCGGTGAGGGTTTTCTTTTCCTTACTACCCTTTTGAGCTCAGTCAAGATATCACTTTCAGAAGAATTTGCAACCGGTGAAAGATGAGCTTCCGGTTGAAGTCCTTCCAATTCACTTTCCTTAATACCAGTTTTGTTCAGTACATCTTCTTTGATAGATTTTGCTTGTCTTGTACCTTTCCTCACTATCTGTTCAGTTTTCTTAATTCTTTTCTGGGATTGAATACAACTCTCAATAGTTTCAGCATTGCCAAAGAATTTCTCATCTGGTTTTCTTGGTGCCTCAAGTAAATCTTTTGCATATGTCTCAATTATGTTCTCATCAGCTTCATATCTCATTTTGGTTACCCAAATAGTCCTTGGGACAACTGCTTCCATCTAGATTTCATCTTTCTTTACCACAAAGCATATGTCATCCTTGTATTTGTCAATAATTACTTGGGATAGTCTTGTTCTAGATTCCATCTTTGCCTTAAGTTCTTGGAAATAATCATTGATGTTCTTATCTTTGTTTTCTTCCATGTTGTTCAGTAGGTTCAGTAGCTGTTTTCCTACCAGTATATCAAATCCAAAGTCTTTTCTGCTAGTACTAGGTACTTCCTTGGTGATATACAACATTAAGCTTACAAGTAAGTTGCCAAATCTGAAGGTTCCCTTCTTGTCACCTTTGATTTTCTTTAGGTTTTCTATTAGTTCATCTTTCAACCATTCACAGATGTCAATCTTAGCATTGTTGTTCACTAAGTCATAAGCACTTTTAATACATAAGCTAGAGACTGAGTTTAGTTTGTTTGTATGAGTACACTTGTAGCCAAGTACCATGCTAATAAATTTGACATTTTCATCCTTAACATCATTGACTCTAAGGGATCTCTTGTCAAATATTGTGTTGGTTAAGTTCGTTATAGTGTCATTAGACACCTTCTTAGTTTTGTCAGGCCTGCTACCGGTGGAGGGTAAGCCTGTCACTTCCCTAACTACCTCTTTTGTGATCTTATGATTTGAATCCAACCAAAAGAACTCACCATGCACTCTTCTTAGCACAATCCTTATAACATCCTTGGGAAAATTCAGGATACCAAGGATTTCAGTAAAACCTAGAGTTTCCACTATCTTATGTTCTGGTTTGATGTTTCTAGATTCATAACATAAAAAGTCTGATACATATTCTTGATTTCTTCATCTCCTAGTTCTTCTATGTGACAATGTATATACATTCTAGGGTCTTTAGCATATACTACTCCTTTAGGAATTTGAGAGAATACCCCTAGGGTATCATCTTTCTTTGAAATGTCGGGAATGATCTTAAACATGGGTCTAGGTTGTTTAACTTCTTCTATAATAATAGGGTTTTAAATGAATTCAGGAACAAAGGAGTATGCCATGGTTATAAATACCTTAATCTTCCTTTAGGTATGTGTGCTTGAATGATTTGCTTCCTTCTCGCTATGGATGCCCTTGCTCAAAATTTTTTGCGCTCTCGAGAGATTTGAATGTTCGGTGAATGAAAAAAGAGCCAAAACACTTACTTTATAATTTTATTTTCTCCAACTACCACATTTAATGCTTGTCGGTTAAGTCACAACTTAACTCATATGTTGGTAAAGAAGTAATCCAACTTCTCACCATCAACCGAGGGTATATTAGCATTTTTTTCAATTAGTTGCCAAACCCCCGAAGGATTTTCCTTCAGTAAGATGAAGAGTCTCCTATCAATGGAATGATACTCTATTCTATCGATGGAGGAGTATTCCCATCAACATTCTGATCTAATTTTCTGATCCATTGCTTTGAGAATTCTTGCTTTACCTCTTCAACTTTTTTTTTACCTTTCAGGCTGGGTCCTTTGTTATTTGCCGGTGATGTCTTACTTCTACAAAATTTTGCAATATGTCCAATCTTGTTACAAGCATAACAGGTCACATTATTTTTTCTGAATAGCTTTCCCATATCCTATGCTGCTATGTATTCTGTATTGATTAGATAAGTGTCCAAATCTTCCACAAACATAACATCTTACATTCATTCTGCAATTTTCTGAATTATGACCAACTTTGTTGCATTTAGAACATTAACTGGTGGGTATATTAGTGTTCTGATAATTTCTAGATCTACACTAATTTTCTCTATGGCCATACTTGTTACAGTTAAAGAAATTCCCATTAAATTTGTAAGCATTAGGTTGTCTTACTGGTTTGTTGTGATCATGATTGTTTGCAGTACCGGAGCTTTCACCAACTTCAAAGCAAAGCCCATTTGTATCACCATTAGGTTTTTGATTCTTCAGCATTTCAACAAGTTCTTCTAAACTTTTCTTGAATTTCTCCTTGTGTTGATTTGCAGTAGCCAATTCACTCTCCAAGATTCCTTTTTGTCTCATGAGTTCATTTGTGTCATTTTGTGTATGCATCAAGTCTGTAGACCTTCAACATATCATTTTCATGACTAAGTCTTGTGTTTTCATTTCTAGCATCATTCAGTCTTCTAACCAAGTCCTCTTCATTCTTCTTCCGATTTTCAGTTTCTTTACGAAACCTCATAGTCATATCTTGCATCTCATTCTTCATTGTATTGTTTTCTTGTCTCAGCTTGTTTACTAGATCATTAAGAATTTCTTTTTCATCATCATTATTCTACATCTTTTCACAAAGTTCTCTTCTCTTATTCCTTGCAATAGTGAGATTTTCTTGAAGTCCTTGAATAATATCCTATGTAGCCTTCAGATCATCTTCAAGTTTGATATTTTTTCATTTTTCTGCATCATAGTCTGAAAGAGCTATTTTCAATTGCTTTCTCAAGTTTTCCATCTCTACTGGTGTTAAGATCTTCCTCAAGCTATTAGGATTTTGAAAATAGAGGACCAGACTCTGATACCAATTGTTAGGATTCTCAAAGATATTGAGAGGGGGCGTGAATCAGTATTTGACCAGTATAAGAATTTACTTGAATTCTAACATGAAAAGCATATCAAAACTGTGTACCGATAAACCAAAAATGATGCAGTAAATAAGAACAACAACCACAACATAAGAGACACACCATAACACAATATTTTAACGAGGAAACCTGATGTGGGAAAAATGTCAGTGGGATTTGTGACCCACAATATTCTCTTACTGGCCAACAAGAGAATATTATTGTTTACAATAGGGGCCTGCACATGCAGGAAGGCCAAGTGCCTAGAGCTCACTGCTCGGTAAGAAAAGAAGTCTCACTGACTTACAAAAATGGATTATACAAATCCAATATCTTGTACTACTTCAGATCAGCATCTACTATGCCAGATTTAGTACCGATTTAAGCTCTACAATATACGTAAACCTTTATCCAATATCTGCCTTACAATTCACATATTAGGTCTGCATTAATCCTTCCATATATCACACACTAAATGATCTACAATGATCTCATACTTATATGAGTCATATTACAATCCGTCAAGTCGGCTTACAAAAAAAAATTATAATTAATTACAAAATATATTTACACAAAATTCCTGTCGGCAATGGTGTCGGTAATCTTCCTTTTTGGTGTCGGTGAACTTGTATGCCGGTGTTGAGTTTGTGGGTGTCGGTGCCTGTTGGTATCATATGATTGTAAGGTTACCATCAATGACAATACCTTCAATCACCTAAAATTTCTCTTTGGAGTGTGCATTTGCCAACATTCCTTCAACCTCCTCTTCATTTCTTCTTCATTTTCAAGGGTAATATTTGGCACTGCTTCCCTTAATTTCTTACCTTTGAAGTGATGTAGGAATGATTTGAACTCTTTAGACTTTATGAATTGATCATCTGATACAAAAGTGGTGTTCTGTAATGTGTTTTTCATTACAGAAAAATATTCTGACTATGGAAATATTTAGGAAAATTGGTTTTGAGGGTCCTTCAAGGTGTGCCCTATGTAAAAATGAAGAGTCAGTGGACCACATATTCATCATATGTTCTTTTGTAGAGAAATATTGGACATGGATGTGTGCTAAGTTGGGATGGATCTCGGCCCTTCCCAATGATATAATTATTTTATTCCAAAGTTGGCCAACAAAAGCGAACGTAGGTCTTCTAGGATACCTTTGGAAGATCTACCCCTCCTTGCTGATTTGGGAATTATGGAAAGAATGTAAGAGGAGGATCTTTGAAGAAAAGGAAATGTTGTTATATCCTTTTAGAATAAGGTTGAGGCAGTGATAGTGGAAGAAGTGAACTAAAGAAATTCATCAGTTCTTTCAAGTAATGGAATCTTCACTAAATGGGATGGAAGGATGAGATTCAAATGGAATGGGCTGAGGGCTCCTACATTCATAGGAGATGGCTCTAAGTCAAGCATCAAGCTGAGACAATAGGTTATATGGCTTGCTCCTAAAATAGGGTGGTTTAAACTTAATTTTTATGGGGCTTCAAGAGGAAATTCGAAACCATCAGGAGTCGGTTGTATAATCAAAGATTGAGAAGAAAAGATAGTAGACCGACAAGTAATACCCCTAGGTTTTAATAGTAACAATTTTATTGAATTTAGTGTTGTGATTGTAAGACTCTTATTATGTAAAGAAGTGAGCTTGCAAAAGATTGAGGTGGAAGGGGACTTAGCCATCGTGGTAAATGTTGTAATACTTAGAAATACACCAAATTGGAAACTAGGATGGAAATTATTAATAAGTATTTCTCTAATTAAAGTATTGGTAGTTTCTTTAGATCCAACATTTTTATAAATCCCCTTCCTTGGCTATGATTGTTACAATGCAAGGTGATTTCTCTTTGTCTATGTTTTATTCGCTTGCCCCTCTATATTGGTGTCATGTGGGTAGGTGCTACTTTAGGGTTCTAGGGTCATTGTCAAAATATGGCATATGTAAGAATGTAACTCTATTTTGTGCTAGGCTAAGCATCCCCATAAAAATCCAAATCATCTAAGCATATAGTTCTATCATGTCCCTATTCTAGCTCCAATCAGAAGCTATTAATTTGTTTTGTCTCACATCTTGTGAAACTTGATCCTCTCACCTCCTAGTGGTTTTTCTTTTTGCCACGCTGGCATCTTTGATATGGGTTTGGTCCCTTTCTCATACCAAATCAAAACATTTTTATAAATCAATAAATGTTTTTTATTAGGAGCACATCCATTTAGATTCAAAAATAGAAAACAAAACCAATTTCAATATTATGGGTGCACTAGAAATATAGGAATTATTTATCCTATGGGAGCATATCCTAAGTTATATGGTACACTTAATTCTATTTTTGTTGATTATCTTATTTTTCTTTAGATTATGATGATCTTTTGACTTGGAGCTATTATCCTAAAGTGATTTATTTTGCATCTAGTAAATATTTTAAAAAGAAAAGTACATCTTTGGTGATTTTCATTAGTAGAAAAAAGTCTAAAATAAATTTGGTTGGTCCAAATAACATTTTTGTGTTTTGTTGTATTGTCAAATTAAGTTTCTTAGCTAGGATAACATTAAAAAGATGGGATTTCAAGAATTTTTTAAATATGTTTTCTACAGGGTCAATGAAGAATTAGTGTCTAATATTTTCTTATAGTACCACATTTTGGGAGGGGTCTTTGGAGGTAGTTGTGGAATATTTAGGAATAACCAAGTGATTCGTGTCGATATCTAATGTTTGATGTATTGCATAATGGAGATGCCAAGAATAGAATGGAGTTAAAAGGAAAGGAAAATTAAAATTATGGGGGTCTATTTGTTCTACTAGAGCTGAGGAAAAATCAACTCTATAGCTCCCAAAGGTCACCTCCATGCAAACCTGTCATAGAAGGAGAGAAGCAAAAAAGCTATGGAGGCTAGAATTCAGAGATCCGAAAAAGAGGAGTCATATTGATTGTGCAACAAGAATGCAATTCAATAATTATAGTTGTTATGAAAATACAAAAAGAGAATCCTTATAAAAGGATAATCGAAACCCTAAAAGTGAAAACCCTAAAGAGTTATAAGATTCCTAATTTTAGCTTAAGCATGGAGTATAATAGACTAATAATTAAATAAATAATTATTAGCTAATAAAAGATAACTCCAACACCCCCCCTTAAAATGAACTTAGGGAATAGCTAAAAAAAACTAAGGACTAAAAAAACATGTAAAAAATGCAGGAAAGCAATAATGGGTCCCGACAACTAGGCCTGATGAGATACCTAAGTACAATAAAATCTCTATAAAGTGGAGAAAAAGTAGAAAACCCTATGGGAACAAAACTCCTCTCTAAAAAGAGACGAAAGCTCAAGTGAAGGACTAAGAAGCCTCCAAACAAGAGTGTTCTAGAAGATAGGAACAAAAAAAGAAGCATGAAGAAGACCACTGAAGCATGAAATCGCTGCAAACATTGTTGAAGAGTAACTACTGATATCAAGAACCTCTAATGAAATAAAACATGACCAGGTAGAGAAGACTGTAATCTGCATGAGTGCCCTCAAATGACACTACTCAAATCAGATGGCAAACAAAGACAAACAACTGAACTCAAAGATACAGATGACATGAAACACCAAAGCCAAAAGAGATAATCAATCAAACCATGAAAGCATTAAAACAACAGGACAAACCTCCCCATAATGCTGAAAAGGTATAGGGATATGTACACTGAAAATAATGGCCAATAAGAACTACATGACGAAGAACCAGGAACATCGAAGGTGAAAATAAAGTACATAGTGTCGTGGAAGGAACACTCACTTGACACACAACATGAGGCTAATGTCGTGGAAGGAACACTCACTTAACAAAGGTAGATGGCAAACAAAAGGCAACCATCAACCCCTCGTGGCACATTATATGTAATGCATGTACAATAAGACACAAGATGTATAAGATCCCAAGTATACAATGCATGGTGGCACTTTATCTCAATGTGTTTGCATAAATAAAATGCTACAATGATAAGAAGAGATAAAAGA
Source organism: Cryptomeria japonica (assembly GCF_030272615.1). Classification (NCBI taxonomy): domain Eukaryota; kingdom Viridiplantae; phylum Streptophyta; class Pinopsida; order Cupressales; family Cupressaceae; genus Cryptomeria; species Cryptomeria japonica. The sequence continues at coordinate 108,408,240 of NC_081408.1, forward strand.
CTAGAAACAGAAAGCCAAAAATGAGACATCCTACTTAAAGAAAGAGATCCCAAGACTTGAAACATCCAAGATATTCACCAGAGTGCTGAAAAGAAAAAGAAAAAAATATATATACCTGGAGTAGAATCTAGAAAGAACATTCATATGAATGCAAAGTACACAAAACAAGCTTTCCAACAATATAAAGTTTTCAAAAACTGGAGTTCGAATGCTCAAGTGATGTCTCTTGGAGTGCAAAAGGGAACCTCTGGCTTTGACAGTGAAAAATGCCATCAAAAGAGCAAAATCAAAAGTTCAAACCTCTAGATCTAGATAAATCTTGGAAAGAGTTTTCCGACAATATAAGGATTTTGAAAAAGTGCCTCTGTATGACCAAGTTATGGCCAAAAGAAAAAAACCCCTCTTTTAGGGCATAAAAAGGGTAAAAATTTTATTTATTTTTTTTGACGAAAATTTTCTGATGTATTTGCAAGTACAACTATATGGATTTTTGTGCCTTGTAAATGTGTCAATGAAAAAATCATGGCCCAGATGCCCTTGTTTCCAAAATAGGTTGAATTATATATCAAAATTCATGGAATCAACCTCCTGAATCCAACCATTAGGTCCTTTTGGAACCAAAGTGTACCACAAAATCAGCTACCCCAAGAAATAGAAAAAAGCAACTCCACAAACCCCTGAAAACACAGATATGAAGAACAAGGCCCAAAACCTCTCATGAAGGGAATAGGGGCATGCAGGTTTGGAGCTCTGATACCATATTGGAGCTGAGGAAAAATCAACTCTACAGCTCCCAAAGGTCACCAACATGCAAACCTGCCACAGAAGGAGAGAAGAAAAAAAGCTATGAAGGTCAGAATTCAAAGATACAAAAAAGAGGAGTCATATTGATTGTGCAACAGGAATGCAATTCAATAATTAGAGTTGTTATAAAAATACAAAGAAAGAATCCTTATAAAAGGATACTCAAAACCCTAAAGGTGAAAACCCTAAAGAATTATAAGATTCCTAAGTTTAGCTTAAGCATGGAGTATAATAGACTAATAATTAAATAAATAATTATTAGCTAATAAAAGATAACTCCAACATGTTCTTATTTGTTCAAGGAATCTACATCCCTTTTGAATAGTGACAACATTATAGAGATATATATGGTAAGACATATTTGTTGTGGTCGAAGCATTTGAATTATCCTTTTTTTAATAATTAATTTAATTTTGAATATGGTTTAGTTTTATTTAGAGATATTTTACAAAGTTTTTTTATAATTATGTTTTAATATTTATTGTTATTCTATTTTTAAAAACAATTAGTAAAGTACTAGACTATTTTGAGGGGTTGATCTTTAATAATTAAAAAGTAGTATATTATTTTTTCAATGAATATTTTTTATTTAATCTGATTAAATATTATATTCACAAAAAAGAGGATGGTTGTAGATAGGAACAATCACAAAGTATAGATAATTGAGGTCCAACACAAAAGTGAATTAAAAGAGGGCTACACCCAAACGAAGTCTAACTAGCCAAACAAAATCTAAAGGGAGGTATTTTTTTGTAATCTAGATTGTTGCAAGCATTAGCAGGGACAATGCCATTAATTGGTTCCCATCTAGTGAAAGTGTTATTTTTGAAGAGGATTGTCTAGAAATTGTTGAATGAAGGGAAGAAAGATTTTATAAGTAGCTCATGATGAGGGAATTTTCTTGAGTCAAGTCAACTAGGATTGTCTCCCTACCCATAAGCCAAGGTAGAAGGCATCTAGTCCCAACCATCACAAGGAGCATTATTATTCAACATAAAAGGTTGAGATCCATATTGATATTAACAATGGGATCTATTCTCTCGTTGACTATGCTCACACCTCATAAGATAGCTATGCTACACATATGCCCTTAATAAGGAGAGAGAGAGAGAGAGAGAGAGAGAGAGAGAGAGAGAGAGAGAGAGAGAGAGAGAGAGAGAGAGAGAGAGAGAGAGAGAGAGCCTCTAGCAATAATGCATTGGGTATTACCCAATAGTCCAACAACTCCCAAAGATGAGACACTTCAAGTATGACTTTTTCAACTTACACTTGAATCTAAACAATATTTTTAGAGAAAATCATTGTTTTAGTGTATAATAAAAAATAATAATTACCAAAAGAATAAGAAAAAATTGAACTATATCTTTCAAATTGTTGAAGAGAATTTGTACTCTAAAAGAATGAAAATCTGCATAGACTCGTGTGAGAGATAAGACTATAAAATTTGGTATAGAATGCTCTATACCATACAAGATTTGGCTAAAACTACAGTTACCCAATATCTATGAGCTTCAATGAAAACACAAGAGAGATTAAATATGAAAGAATATTACCTTTTTACCGAAGGATGCAAAAATTATACAATGATCATGGATTAGAATAATAGTTATAGATTGAAAATAGAAAGAGAACCCCCTAGTTATCTAAGCCAAGGTTAGATGGAGGACTACATAAGATTATTGCATGTGCCTTAATAATCTCACTTGGGGCATAAGGTGATAAATATCCCATGAGTAACCTAAGTAAAATTAAGTAAACTATTATTAATATTACCTCAATTTTGAAAAATTAGGTGGATTACACTATTAGCACTAACAAACACCAATCTAAAGATCAACCATATGCAAAAAGAAATTGTAGTCCTAAATGATGTGAAAAAGTCGAGGATTTGAGTTCAAGCTTCATGAGTTTTGAATAAAAGTAAAAAAATTATTTGAATGACTCTATATGGTGTCAAAATGAACAATGATTGGGAACACCCATGTGTGCTAATTGACTACTCAAAAGGATGCCCTAATATAAAATATAGACAATAAAGTCCGGTAATTTAGGATCCAAAATAACTAGCCAGCTAAATTTTAACTTTTGATCCCAATTCCCAACAAATGACTAAAAATACTAGTAGAGATTAAGTTGATTAATCTTAATAAGATGAGGAGACAATACCATGTAACCTTTGGGTGGCTTGTATCTATAAAGAATCTTCCAAAATTCTCTTGATGACAAAAGTTCCCTATATTTTCACAATGTCTCATAGGGTAAGAAGGGTACCAAAGTAAAGGCCACATTCCAATCCAAATGATCTATTAACACTCCACAACTAATCCATAATAAAATAAAAATATCAAATATTATTTTCCTTCTAAAACTTTGATAATCTATTTAAAAAATAAAGCAATGCCTTGTCTATGGATTGAGAGAAAGCTTAGACATAAAGAATAATGAGACAGGAAACATGGATTCTAGAATAGTTGTTAGTGTGAATGTGATTATTTCCTATCTAGTTATTAGTGGGAACCTATTCACATGTTAAGTTTATGTAAGTGTTAAGTTAGTTTTTCTTGTATCCTAGGTGTCACATTCTAGAAAATTTTTATAAAGGACCCATGTCTCATTATTTACTTTTAGTCATTTAGATATTTAATATTTATTATTTTGCATTGAACATTTAATGTTTGCATACTCATCACAACTTGTCTATATATTCAAGGTACTTGTACATTGTATCATTTCATAATAAAAAAAATTTATATAAACTAATCATTTATCAATATTCATGCAAGTTCATGTTGAAACTTTCTCTTCTAGAAGGAATCTTTATTGGTTTATCCTTTGAAGTCTATAGCTTCATTATGGGTTTACTATAATTTCAACCTGGTATTAGAGATATGGTCTTGTAAAGCTCTTCTTGTATTGGAGACCTGAGCTAATTTCTAGATAAAATATTTTCATTGTAGGTTGATTTGACTAGTTCTAAAGGAAATTTGAGCTCACTATTGAGCCAAGGATTCTGAAGAAAGTTAGGATTGGATTTTATTTCATTTAAATCTGACCATTTTTGTCAAAGTTTTGAGGTTTAAAAGTTGGGCTAGTTGTCAATTCTAAGAGACCTAATCGTTTGGAGCGAATTGAGTCAAACCCAACCCTTCCATTATGTTTAAAAGGCCCAAAAAACCCCAAAACACCTATCAATTCATCAATACATGACATTTTTTCCATTGGCGTTTGAGGTTTTTCACCTATTTTGATGATTATACAAATCGTACAGATTAAATGTATAGTTCATACAAATAATATGGATGGGCGAGAGAAATATTAGCCTCAACTATTTTTTGGCATATTCAGCATATTTGACAAATATTTTGGTTATCCTTACCCAAGTCAACACCCTTTTTTGGATGACACCATAATTATCACTACACCTCAACACAATCCTTTACAAAATCTGAAGTACCTATGATATGCATTTTGGTAGCAGCACCCAGAAACACACTTCCAAAATCTTCCAAAGTTGCCTAGTTTGGACAGATATAATTGAAACTTATTCATCTTCATGATAAATGAATTGGTATATATTCTTGTTTGACACAAGTAAGTGTGCTCCTTCATTTTCAACTTCCCAAAACCAGATTTGACAAGTTTTCAAGGTAATAAGTTTGACGGTTCTAGGAAAGTTTGGTGTTTGCTTATTTTTTGGTTTGCTAAAGTTTCCTTCCATATTGATCAATATCTTGAAGCTAGATGATTTTCATGTCAAATTAATCAGTGCTCACAATTTTTTTCATATTCATATATTCGTGTTTTCATTTTCAGACCTCCAACACCTTGTTTGGTTTTTTCCCAGGCCCAAAGCAAAAGGAATTTAGTATGATTTATTGTTTGTATTGTGTTAAGTAAATCAGATGACCTACTTTTGAAAATTAATACTTTAGATCTAGGTGATCGCCAAGGGAAGTGGATTGGTTCTCATGATTCTCTTAATGTTCATGTACTCCCTTACTTAGTTGCATTGCCCCAACATTCAGTTCGGTATTTTTTCAAAGCTAAAAGAAAACAGAGTTACTAAGGTCTAATATCTGCATGTCCCTAAAAGTGTCAGAAGGGTCATCTTTGACCTTTAATAATTTATAGTATAAGTGAATCTATGCAAAGCCCTTTTGCACACATGATCATTCTACCTAAAGTATTAGAAGTCAAGTTTAAATGACAACCTACTATGTCTTTTGGGTTAAGAATGTTAGGTCCCAGAAGCAATTGAGAGGGCGGGGTGAATCAGTTGACCAATAATCTTTAAACCAAAACAACTTAACCAAATTATTATGTAATACCGGTGAACAAGTCTGTTATACTGATGGACAGATTTAACAGATAAATGTAATATCAACAAAGATTAATGCATGAAACAAAAAGACAAAGTCATTCACAACACATAACACCAATATTTGTACATGGAAACAGGGGGAAAAACATGGTGGGAAACCTTACCCACAATCAGATGATACTACTGTAGATAGTAAGTGTACATAAATGGGGTCTGTACATGCAGAAAGGCCAAGCGCCTAGAGCTCACTGCTCAATTACAAATGGGAGTCACACTAACTACAATTGGATGGTTAAATCCAATAAGAATGTACTGCACAAAATAGCATCTTCATATGTTGGATTCAGTACCGGTGTAGTTCTGATATGCTTTCATAAAAACCTAGCTTCACCTTCCAATAATATCTTCGCATATAGCTCTGCTTAATCTCGCATATACCTTCACACAAATCTTTTTCAGATTCCTCACTTGATCTTACAAATAAGATCTTACATTTATACCATAACCTAAGACCAATTTTAGTAGGTCAGCTCTACAATAAAATCATTTTACAACCAATACATTATCTGATGCAATAACTGATTCAATATGTCGACTTAATGCATTTACAACAATAATTAATCATCTCCATAGCATGTCGTGCTAATCTGGAAAAGATAAGCCTATCGGTGCATAATCTGGACTTATTTGCTTGTAACAGCAAATATGCAAATACGAATATGTCAATAAGCAATTCTCCAAGATAAGATGTCCAAACAATGTCTTCGACTTTACGAAGTTTTTTCCTTGTCATTCCAAGTGTCGGTAATCATTATTTCCTATCAGTGTACCATATACCGGTGACTGTGCAAAAGTCACTTGTTTGCCAGTGAATGTTGCTAGGATCTCCAAAGTGCTATAGTTTTAGTAGGTGTTGACTTCAATGACAAAACCATACCAAAATACCAACAATATCCCCCTTTGGCATTGATGGCAACACAAGATGGAAAAACCATCAAAGTGCCAAAACAGAAATACCAGATACAAAAACCAACAATCTCCCTAAAGTAACAATCTCTCCCCCTGAGAGTAACATGAGTTTCCTTGTGTTTTTCTGTACCAATCTCTCCCAAAAGATAATGTGTTTTTCCATAGATATCACTCCCCCTTTGACATCAAATGCCAAAGTTACAACAAAACCAAGTTCATAGAAAAAATACCAAACAATTTCTATATACCAACTACTCCCCCTGTGAAGTAGCTTCCTCATCAAAGTCGGAGTAAATGATTTCTCTTTGAATTCTGTCGATTGATGACAAGTATCAACTCTCTAAGTATCTACCGGTGGGGGTATGACCCCAAGTTGTTCTCTAAGATATTCAAAGGTCTCCTTAGGTAAAGATTTAGTGAAAATATCTGCAAGCTGCTCTTTAGTATTCACATAAACCAATTTTATTTCTTTTGCTTCAACATTCTCTCTTAGAAAATTCAATTTGATTGAAACATGTTTTGTTTTAGAATGTAGTACTAGATTTTTAAATATATCAATTGTTGTTGTGTTATCACAATAGATAGTTATAGGTTCCTTACATTTTACCTTTAAATCTTCCAACATTTGTTTGAGCCAAAGTACCTATGTACAGTTAGTTGCTGCTGCAACATATTCTAATTTTGTTGTTGATAAAGATGTACAACTTTGTTTCTCACTCAACCAAGAAACTAATCTATTTCCAAGAAAGAATGCTCCTCCGATGGTGCTTTTTCTATCATCCACATCTCCTGCCCAATTTGCATCTGTGTATGCACATAGGTCAAATTTTTCATCTCTAGGATACCATAATCCAAGATTTGTAGTGCCTTGTAAGTACCGGAAAATCCTTTTTACTGTTGATTCATGATTTTCTCTAGGATTACTCTGAAATCTTGAAACAATATATACTGCATTCATAATATCAGGTCTAGTTTGTGTTAAATACAGTAAACCTCTTATCATAGATTTGTACCTTGTTGGATTAACAGGTGTAGATTCATCCCTTAAGGATAGTTTGTCATTTGTAGTCATAGGTGTGCTTATCGGTTTAGAGTTTTCCACCCCAAATTTTTTAAGTAATTCTTTTAAATATTTTGATTGACTCAAGAATATACCTTTATCAGTCTGTGATATCTACAATCCTAAAAATAATATTATTTCACCAATCATAGACATTTCAAATTCTTATTGCATTTTAGTAGAAAAGTCTGTACACAATCTATCTTCTCCTCCAAAGACTATATCATCAACAAAAACTTTTATAGCCAAGATGTCATCATTAGTCACTTTATAGTATAAGTTACTGTCAACATTGCCTTTAGAAAAACCAATCTTCAAAAGATACTTATATAATCTTGCATACCAAGCTCTTGGAACTTGCTTCAATCCATACAAAGCTTTCCTTAACCTGCAAACTGTATCTTTGTTATCTGTCAAAGAAAATCCATCAGGTTCTTCAATGTAAACTTCTTCTTCAAGATCTCCATTCAAAAATGCACATTTGATATCCATTTGATATACTTTGTAGTTCTTATGTGCTGCAAAAGCCAAAAACAATCTAACTGCCTCAATTCTAGCTACCAGTGCAAAGGTTTCATTATAGTCAACTCCTTCTTTCTGAGAATATCCCTTACACACTAGTCTTGCTTTATTTCTGATAACCTTACCATCTTCATTAAGTTTGTTTCTGAATACCCATTTGGTTCCAATTACATTTTTATCTTTAGGCCAGGGAGCTAATGTCCAAGTGTTGTTTTTCTCAATTTGTTCTAATTCTTCCTCCATAGCTTTAGTCCAATACTTATCTTCACATGCCTCATTAACTGATGATGGTTCAATTTAAGAAATAAGAGATACCTCTTCATTTTCTAATCTTCCTTTTGTCATAACTCCTTTAAGATTGTTTCCAATTATCTGATCTTCAGAATGATTCAATCTTACATATCAGGGTGTCTTTGTTCGCTATTGTTCCTCAATCACAGTGGAATTTTCAAATGGTACCGGTGTAACTGGATCTTCACTCTGTACCGATGGATTCAGTGAAGGTTCATTTATAATTTTTGTTGCCGGTTTAGAATCTATGTACCTTGAAGTTCCTCCGAATTGTTCATCAATCTTCACATTTGTACTCTCAACAATTTTCTGCAATCTCTTGTTAAAACATCTATATGCTTTACTCTTAGATGAATAACCAAGAAATATTCCTTCATCACTTCTAGGATCAAATTTTCCAATGTACTCATCTCTTCTAATGTAACATTTACTTCCAAATATTCTAAAATATTTAAGAGTAGGAGTAATACCGAACCATAATTCATGAGGGGTCTTACCGGTTTCACCTTTGATGTGAACTTTGTTGAATGTATAGACGGTTGTGCTTACTACCTTTCTCCAATATACATGTGGTAAGTTAGCTTATGATAACATACTTCTGACTGCATCCAAGATAGTTCTATTTTTCCTTTCAACAACTCCATTTTGTTGTGGTGTCTGAGGTGCTGATAGTTGTCTTCTGACTCCATTCACTTCACAGAATGCATTAAACTCCTTAGATGTAAATTCACCTCTCTTATCTGATCTGAGACATTTTATTTTCTTACCGGTTTCATTTTCTTGTTGTGAAATCTGTAAACCAAGAAAAAATGATATCTCTCCAAGCATTGACATCTCAAACTCTAAATGCATCCGATTAGAAAACACTTTACATAGGGTATCCTTGTTGCCTCCAAAAATGATGTCATCCACATATACAACCACAATAATCATGTGGTTTCCATCTTCTTTAATGTACAAATTGATGTTTGCATTTCGCTTTCTGAAACCTTGCTCCTTTAGATACTTATCTAGCCTAGAGTACCATGCTCTTGGAGCTTGCTTCAACCCATACAAAGCTTTCTTCAATCGACAGACAAAAATTTCATCATCATGCGATAGAAAGCCTTTCGTTTGTTCTATGTATACTTTTTCTTCTAAATTACCATTTAAGAAAGCAGATTTAACATCCATTTGATATACCTTATGTCATTTGTAGGCTGAAAAGGCTAGAATCATTCTAATGGCCTCAAGTCTAGCAACCGGTGCAAATTTTTCTTCAAAATCTATTCCCTCTAGTTGAGAGTATCCTTTGCACACTAACCTTGCTTTATGCCTAAAAATCTTACCTTCTTCATTCATCTTGTTTCGGTAGACCCACTTTGTACCAATGATATTCTTATTTGTCAGTCTAGGAACTAACTCCCAAGTTTTGTTCTTTTCAATTTGTTGCAGCTCTTCTTCCATTACATCCATCCATTTCTAACTTTTGTTGGCTTCATTGAATGTTCCGGGTTCCATTTCTATCATGAGGCGGAAGTTGACTTGTTCATTATTCTAGGCATGTCTTCTTCTGGTCTGCACACCATCATTCTTATTACCTATAATTTTCTCTTCCGGGTGATTTTTCTGCACATACCGGTTAGGGACTTGTTGGATTCTTCTTCTGGTTCACTATCTGATTGAACTTCATCTTCATCACAAGTGTCATCATACTGGTTTACTTGTGCTTGTCTTCCTTTATGCAAATGTTCATCAAATCTGACATGTATACTCTCAATGACTCTTCTTAGTCTTTTATTGTAACACTTGTAGACCTTGCTGTGAGTTGAAAATGCAAGAAACCACCTTCATCACTCCTAGAATCAAAGCTACCTAAGTCGTCCCCATCTCTCTTTATGAAGCATTTACTTTCAAACACTTTGAAATATTTGACTGATGGCTTCCAGTCATACCACAATGTATAAGGTGTCATTCTATTGTTTGTGCTTAGTTGAACCCAGTTTAAAGTATATATAGTAGTATGAACTGCTTCCTTCCAATACATAACTGGTATGTTTGCTTCATTTTAACATAGTTCTTGCCATCTCCTTGATAGTCCGGTTTTTCCTTTCTACAACACCATTTTGTTGTGGTGTCCTTGAAGCTGAATACTATCTTTTGATTCCATATCTCTCACAATAATTTTGAAACTCATTTGATATGAACTCTCCACCCCGATCAGATCTTAGACATTTCAAATTGCATCCACTTTCCCTCTCAACCATCTTCCAGAAAATCTTGAATTTTTTAAATGCTTGAGATTTGTCTTGTAGGAAAGTAACTCATGTCATTCTTGAGAAATCATCAATGAAGAGCATGGAATATCTCTCACTGGCTAGAGCTCTTGTCCTGGTTGGACCACATAGATCAGTATGCACAAGTTCAAGTGGTCATGAAGTGTTATGTTCTTTACTCTTTAAGGTCACCTTAGTTTTATTTTCTCTTACAAATTAATCACCAAAATGTGCTTGCTAGTTATATGATCTTCGGTATGTGTCTCACATAGCCTTTCTTGCTTACTTTGACCAAATTGTCAAAGTTTATATGTCGCAATCTTCTGTGCCATATGATGAATCAATGATGAACAATTAGTACCAAACCGGTACTAAGAGGGGGGGGATGAATTAGTACAGAGAAAAACTTTTTTCCTTTAACCGGTTTGACTAAGAACACTGCACTTGACTGGAAAGCAATAACACCGGTCTAAACCAAATTACTACTGGTTAAACATAGTGAAATACATAAACCTGTAACTCAACTTTCCACACAATCTAACATCTTATTTCCACTTCACCCATATGCATACACTAGTAATACTTCAACAGAAATGTAAAGACTTACTGGTTCAACATGCTTTACCGCTTAACAAAGAATAACAAAGCATGACATGAAAAGCATCACACATAACACACATATTTTTCATGTGGAAACCCAACTGAGAAAAACCATGGTGGGGATGAATACCCACAAGCTATTCTTTGAGCCCTTTTGAAGTCCATTCTGTTAGAAGCCTAGTCTGGTTAAAGACTATACAATAGGTTCTGTTAGGAACCGATCCTGGTAGGGATCACTCGGTTAAGGGATGGCTAAGATACCCGGTTAAGGGTTAAACCCTGTCAAAGGTTACCTTGTTAGAGGATTTTTAGAGCTCAATGATTTTGAGTCACCCTATTAAAGGATTTACAACAAGCCAATTAAAGCTACCCTATTAAGGGATTTTCCAACTGTTGAAGTGGTTAGAGGTCAATAGGTATTACAATGATTTGGTAATAGCACTCAATGCCAATGCAAATCCACTTTAGTTCCTTCCTTCTGCAATCACACTTTGTAGGTATCTATTCTCTTATCTGGTCTGGCAAGAAACACGTATCTCTTCACTTGGATACACACACAACATTTGCCAACAACCTCAACATGAGAAACAACGTCGACCTTATAGGAAACAGATAGGTCGATAGCATAAACCCTAAACCCTAAACATTTAGGTTAAGCAATTCAGTCAGTTCAATCCTAACCATTGATCATATTGCATTGATTACAACAGTCTTGAATAGATCTCAAGAAGTTCTCCATCATTCGTTCTTCACCGCTTCTTGGAGGCTGATAACCCATCATGCATTCTCCACCAATTACAAAGACTTCACACATTCCTGAGGTAGATAGGATCAATTTCCTTCATGCAAGATCCTTCACGCGCACAAGGATGATGTGGCAATACAATCTGTTCTTTATTACAATGCTAACTCATCACACGATGTCATCAGTTGAATCACATAGGCATAGAACACTTCAAACAGAAACCCTGAAGCTAAAACTACCAACTGGTAGTCATACCATATGAATCCTTGATACAAAACATTCCATATACCAGTTCACATTCCAACATACCGTTTCACTTAGACAAATATATCGCTTCACTTTTTCACATATACCGGTTCACATTTCAACATACCGGTTCATTTGGACAGACATATCGCTTCACTTTTTCACATATACCGGTTCTCTTTCAAGTGATTACTTCAATATATCAATTCACTCTTCATCATATTGACATCAATCACAACATATAATATCATCATGTCAACATACTCTGCACATATGCCAACACCATAGCCATCTCTCATCCACTTGTCCCATCATGCATTGGGACTTAAAGCATTCCTTTAGATTGTACATATTTCTAATTGTCCTTTTTCCTTCTGCTACAATTTGACCGATACTCTCCTTTCTTATATGACAACCAATAGAGTCAAAAGTGAATTTGTATCCTTTATCGCACATCTCACTCACACTTAGATAGTTATGCTTTAAACCTTCCACATAGTATACATCATGTGCCTTCAATTTCCCATCTATGTTTAGAGTACCTTTTCCTTTTATCTTGATGGAGGAGTTGTCTACAAATCTTATTGAGCCTCCATTCCAATCTTCAAGCTTAATAAATTTATTTTTATCTCTGGTGATATGATTGGAACATTCACTATCTACAACCCACAAATTCTTTCTTTCTGCATGTAGAGTAGTCTGCATAATCAAACTTGATTCTTATTTGTTCTTGTCCTTCTCAACCCAAGTCAGTTTGGCTTCTTTCTTCTTATCTATTATAGTTTCATGCTCCGGTTTTGTTACCATTTTTTAATTAGATATTGACTTCTTTTTCTTGGTTGTTCTAAGTTTGCAATGTGTCCAAACTTTTGACAATTATAACACTTTACATTGGCATTAAAAGATGAATCTGTAAAATTATTGTTGGACACCGGTTGACTTCTCCTTCATTCACAACTCCTATAACCAAATCCATTACACTGATAAAAAACAACATTCATCTCATGGAGTGCAGAAAAATAATTTCTACTTTCAAAATTGATAGGGGGCTTGTTCATCAGTCAACAATCAGTAATTGTATGTCCAAACTTATTACACCGGTAGCACTAACCATGGAATTTGGGTAAGTAGTAGTCTTGTTTCTTTGGACCAACAAACCTTTGTCTCACCAGATGTATTTCTCTCATGCAGTTTATTCTAGTGAATCCTTTACTATACACCTTGGGATTGCCTTTATGATTTGCATACTGGTATGGTGTGTGGCCCTTCTAGTTCTGAGCATTTTGGTTCACAGGCTGATTTCTTGTAGGCTCAGCATAGGTCTTCTTACTAGTATCTTTGCTGACTATAAAGGTTTTCTTCTCTTTACTTTCACTTGAGGAAGTGAATTGTATCTCCTTACCAGATGTGTCTTTGCTATTAAAAATTTGTCCTTCTTCAAATCCTAAACCACCAGTATCTTTTGAATGCTTCTAATTGCTCAACATCTTGTTTAAGGCTTCAGTGATGCCCTCATACTTGCTCCTCATCTTCAGTTCATTCATCCTTGCTCTTTTCAAGCTCCTTCTTGAGACTTACAATATCTTCTTCTAAGTTCTAATTCTCCTTCTCCTTCTTCATCAAATCAGAGGATGTAACTTCACATATCCTCTTAGCCTCTTCCAACTGGAGTTTCAAATCTAAAATTATTTGATTGGACTCATCCAGGGATTGTTTCAAAAGATCTTGTTCTTCAGTAGTAGAATGCTTGACGTTATTGAGTTCTCTTCTTGTATTAATCAACTTCTCATGAGCACTTATGAGATCACTTCTAATTCCACTTCAGCTTCAATGTCTTCATCTTCCTCATCTTCATCAACCGATTCATCTAGTGCCATAAAGAGATTAATTTCTATTTCATCCTCGTGGATGTTGGTATTCTACATTGTTATGAGAATAGTTGGTGTTGTCATTGATGGCAACCTTCTGGCACTCATCTAGTAAGCACTGACAGTTACCGATGTCGGCATAGATATCTACATACATCGGCAGGAACTCCACTAGCAGTGGCAACAATGCATACCGATACGCCAGCCGACAAGGAATAAACTTTTGTTTATTGTATTTAATTGTAATTATCTTTTGTAAAGCCGACATGACATATTGTAAAAGACTCATATATATGTATGAGATGTTATAGGTCATTGTATGTAGAAGTGAAGTAAGGTAGTATGCCTGAAGAGAATACATGGATGATATTTTGTATAAGGTGATATAGTTGACAACGAAGGTTTTGGTTATAGAATGAGCCTAAACTGGTACTAAACCTGGCATAGTTGATGCTGATTTGAAGCAGTACAATGTATTGGATTTCATAACCCACTTTTGTAGTCAGTGTGACTCTTATTGAGAAGTGCGCTCTAGGCAGTTGGCCTCCTTGCATGTGCAGGCCCCTCATTGTAAGTAATATTTATTCATTGGCTAGTGAGTGAATATTGTGGGTCACAAATCCCACCGAGGTTTTTCCCACATCGGGTTTCCTCGTTAAACATCTTGTGCTATGGTGTGTTTTATATGCTATCTTTATTGTTCCTATTTACTGCATTAATTTTTTTTTACCGGTACACTATTTTGGGATACAAAGTTCTTAATAAGTTTAAATATTCTGCTAACAGGTTAGATATTGATTCACCCCCCCTCTCAGTATCTTTGGGACTATCATTAATCCTAACAATTGGTATCAGAGCCTGGGGACTCACATTGATAGGTTTACTCAACAACATCTAACCAAGGGGTATATCCATTTACAACAAGATGACAACACAACTAAAATTGCAACGAAATAAAGCTTTGACTACAATTAACATTTACACTGAAATTCTAAAACATGCAATCTTTTCTTAAAACAACCAAGGCATAAATAACTTGCAATTAAAGTCACTTCAGAGAATATGAAAATACAACTATATAATAAAAGAAATTTCATATTGTCATTTGTCCAAAAAGCTAAATTTTACCACATTAAAATAATTTCCCCCTAGTCATATGTTTAAGGATAATTACCAAGTATCCCAATTTAATGGTTTTCATAACATAGATCATATTCCAAATTAGAAATATATATAATAATATAATATAATTACATGAATATATATTCTTTGAATATACACCATATAATTATATCATATTTAAAATATACATACTAAAATGAATATTTAATTTTCAATAATAAAATTTTACATACTAAAAATGAATATTTACTTTCCAATAAATAAAATCTAAATGCTAAATGAAGATTTAATTTTCCATTACCAACATTTAATAAATTACACAAAATAATATTCTTGCCAAAGCATAAACATGCTTTATATAAAAATTTATATATTTTAATCAATTTTTTTTTTAAAAACAAAAAAACATTATTAAATAAAGGCTAACCGCAAGGTAGCCTGCTACCATATGGTAGCAAGTTCTACCTTGCGATAGCACTGCTACCATATGGTAGCAGTCGCTACCTTACGGTAGCACTGTTACCGTAGATAGAAGTCGCTACCTTGGGGTAGCACTGCTACCTTATGGTAGCAGCTGTCGTGGGGTAGCAGGCTCCACCTCCCCCAAAGCAATTAAAAAAAAATGGTTTAAAAAAAAACATTTGGAATAGCATAAATAGAATTTCAATTGCATTTTTCCAATTTAATTTAATTTATGATTAAATTTAATACCAAAAGTAAATTAAATTAATCTACAACTAAATACATAGAGATATATAAAATTTAATAAACAACTATATTAAATAAAAGAGATAATTTAAATCTCTGGCTCAATCACTGAGACAATACAGAGAGGAGAAAACTCAAATCCAGACAATCTCATTCGAAAACAAAACCAAAATAGCTAGAAACTAAATATTCTGGCAAACCCAATTTTTCTCCCAAATTTGAAAACTTTCATGCACAGGAAATTTTGGTAAAATTTTGCCAGCATAACTTTCCCCAAATTTCACAAATTTTAATCTACCATAACCAAGGAAATTAATTCTTTTCATAAACCAAAAATATAACCATAATAAATTTTAGCCAAGAACATGAAATGAAAAGGAATGGTCTAGAGTTGCTTTTTATTTTTAAAACCAAAAGGACTGAAATCTTCAATAACTTCATAACCAATACTCCAACAATACTGCATGCATTTAATCATTTATTTTATTTTTTTAAACAAATGACATTCAGAAGAAGGGAAGAAATAAATGGATTTTTTGAAAACAACAAGAAGAGGCTATCCAACCTGTAGAGCTTTCTAGGAAGAAATTTGTTGGAGAGCTTCTATCCTGCAATAAGCTTCCAACCTGAAATCAGAACCTCCTTCCCAAACAATCTCCAAAATCTTGGCCTTCTCCAAGAACATGCATTTCAGAAATCTCCAAGCAATCTCTTTCACACACAACTGCCTCCTTCCCGTGAACTCCCGAAATGAAAAAAAAAAAAATTTATTTAACCTAAACTTTTTTAGGTTTCCCCAAAAATATTTTCCTCTCCCCCAAAATAATAATAATCCCCTTTCAAACTAAAAATCATTTCAATTATTTTCTAATTTTCCAAAAAGGCAAGTAAAAATGCATTATTCTAAAAACAACACTTTCCCTTTTCCTTTATTATTTTCTCATGCCCAATTAAATAACTTTCTAAAAACAATATTTAGGAAAGTAATTTAACTTATTTTATTTATTTCCAATTTATTTTTAAAAAAATCTAGAGTACAATAAATACATTTAATTTTATTTATTTACCCCTAATGTTTAAATAAAACTATGTTTCTAACTTAATGCAAATTGCTACTAGATTTAAGCACTTTATTTAATTAATGAAATTCATTGTCGCTAAAGCATTTATACTTCACAAATTAAATGTGCTAACTATAACATGATGTCATGAACACAAATAATTAAATCACATCTACTAGGGCACACAAACTGAGAACACCCAAACAAGGACTCCGAAAATGTTAGACCAACCAACTCGACGACTGAACAAAACAGAAGGAACGAATAACTGACAACACTCACAGAGTGTAACTGAGGTATGATTAGGGTCAACCACTATCTCCGCCACTCCCATCGGACAAATAAGGGATGCTCAGACTTGTGAAGCCAGGTGGAGATGATACCCCATACCTACCTGATACTTGTACTTGCAATGCCCTGCATCATCGAACCACATATGCATATATACAAATATAGAATACACGACACACACACCGATGAAGGAGAATCACACCGTTCCCTGTCTCATCGGAGTGAGTGAAGGAAAATCGTCCCCTCACATCCAATACACTCGTAGACACGCAACATAATATTTATGCAAAGGATTGGATAAGAGGGATGGAAGGTTGAAAAAAAGATGTTGGATAATGCATGGGATGTTGGAAGAATTGTGCATGGCTATATGGAAATTCTAACAAGATCAACATTGGAACATACCTTGAGGGGTGGTGGAGTGATTAAGGAAAGATGATTTTGGATTTTGCAATTTTGATGGAGGAATAGATATGGACTTTGGGACATAAGGACTCAAAATGGATGAAGGGGTTTATGGAGGAATAAATTCTAAAGCTGGTATATGTTTAGATGGAAGGATAGAAATGTTCGATGCCAACTTTGATTTTTCTTTAGGATGTTGTAATTCAAGTAGTCATTTTGGAATCCACGTGAATTTTGATTTTTCATTCTTTCATGGTTCCTTGGAATGCATGGCTTGTACAAGTGACTAAGGAACACATGTGGTTTTAAATATTGTTTTTTTCTTAATGTGCCTTTGTGGCGTTTTGGATATTTATTTTTCATTTTGGATCATTTTTTAATTTGTTTTTACTTGTCGATTAGATGGGACATGTTGATCCTTGAGTGCACATGGATTTTTAGATTTATGGACTTCATGTTTGGCATCCAAATTCTTTGGAAGAGGAACACGATTCATGGGTGGATAGAGATTATATGGAGGGTTGATGGATGGAGTGGTGTAGTTATATGGTGGGAAGGTTATCAAAGATGCATGCCTTTGCTAATCTTGAATAAGGGATAAAGGAATATAAGGACCTAAAATAGACGGAAGGGATGAAATTCAACGTGCATTCTTGGATTTAGATTTTATAGGGATACCAATGTCTTCAGAATGAGCAATGTATCCATGACCATTATACCCAGGATTTTCTTTTATATCAAGAGGTTCTAATATACTTTTTTCATGTATGTCTAACCCTTTTCTTGAATAATGCATACTTTGGAAGATCTTTTTAGCACAGGGATTCTTGTTACTTTTGAAGAAAGAGGCAAGTACATTTTAAGGTGGAGGTGGCTTGTAGGGAATGATAGGATCATGAGAGGTAGATTTGTAGGCATGATGGATTCTTGAGGTCAACATGGATAATTATAACAAGGAGATGAAGAGATAATTTGATCTTGAAATACAAGAGGGCCATTGGATAGAGTGCAAAGAAAGCTTTTCTCTTCATTTTGAATAGGATTTGTATACTATGATATTTGGAAGATAAAAACTATTGTAAAACCAACAAAGATATAACTACATAAAACCCTAGTTCTAGAATCAAGAATCCACCATACACCAATGAAAAACCTAAAACATGCAAATCACAACAAAATAGAAGGATTATACCATTCACATATTTAGTAGGGTTTGATCTCCATGTTTTCCTATCTCCATTGATCTTGCTTGATATGGTTGCTCTCAATTTTTTTATTATGCACAAGAGCTCAACAAAGAACGGATTGTGGTTATAACATCGCTTGATCGCAAGAACGCTTGATTGCATAAAGTGTTAGGGTTGTGAAAGGATGAAGGAATCCCCTTATATAGAAGACACCTTAGAAAATGGAGGGATAGGATTAAGAGGTGTAAGGATAAATGGCCGACTAGGATTAAAGGGTAGGTAAAGAAAATAATAAAAAATAAGGGTTGTTTAGGATAAAATGAAGAGATAAATGACAAGTGTCATGGAGAGAAAAAGATAATGAATTAATTAAATAAATAAATACCTATTTAATTAATAGAGGAAGTGGGATTAATTAAATAAATATAATATTTATTTAATTTAGGGAAAGGATAATTTAAATAAATACAAATATTTATTTAATTATGGAAAGACTAGAAAAGGATTAGTGAATTAATTAAATAAATTAAAAAATTTGTTTAATTAACAAAAGACTTAGGATAAAATAATTAAATAAATAAAATATTTATTTAATTAGGCTTAGACAATTTTAGGCGTCTATATTTTGCCCCTCTTTGAGACAATGCAGCTTGTCACATTGGCTCAAAGAATATAAGATAAACTAATACAAAGTTTTTCCCCAGGACAAAAGTGATATGACGCCTCGAGAGATAGGATGAAAAAAATTGTGATAAAGTGTAGACAATCTCTCAAAAATAAAGAAAGACTAAAAGGGATAAGACTATGACAACAAGGTGACATAAGTGAAAACTAGACTAGCAAGGGATAACTAGCAATAAAATGGAGATGAGAGACAATTAGGGTTCTACAATCTATATAGAGAGAGGCCATAGGGGAAAACATCCTCATTTTCATCCACAACAGTTAGAGAGCATAGATTGTAGAGCACTCAAAGAGCTTAGGAGAGAGCAATCAGTTGTTGAGAGATCATGGCAGGTAGATAACATCAGTTTGGGAGGGTTTGAAAGTTTGAGAGGGTCCAGCAGTATGTACTCAAAACTTGCTTAGTAATTTTGCATTTATGATGCATTTTTAAGGATAGATAGGTAGGTATAACAAAAACGTGTAATCAATCTTTAGTCTTAGAAAAACGCATCTATGTCAAGTTAGGGTGCATTTGCAATGAGCTAATGTGTCTAGGTTTAGGAAAACTGCATCTATGAATGTAATCATGTCTATGTAATGTATGTGCATGTATGTGTCCTAAGGTCATGTCTAGGTTTGAAAGTCACGTCTCAGTAATAGATTTTCTTATGTGTAGAACAACATCATGTCTATGTTGTGAAAACACGTTTAGGTTGAGAAAAACTTTGTTTGTGCAGAAAAACATGTTTATTATAGATAAAATCATGTCTGCATCTAGGAAGACAAAAATTGATAGTTTTGTGATGGACATATCTTGTCAATTAGATAGGCTATCGAGAGGATACACTTAGACAAATGCCCTGGATAGGAAAATAGAGGATTATGGCTAGATTCAACAACCATGTGATAGACATGCATCGCTAATTGGTTAGATTGTTTTGAGGATACACTCAAACAGGTGCCCCTAGGCAGGTAGGATGCTAAGCTGATAGCCGACAAGTTGTCGAATTGATAAAATATGGCGAGTGATCTAGCAAGATAAGGTCAAGTGCAAATTGATAAACATATACACTAGGATGCAATTCCATGTGATAAGCATAAGCACTAGAATAGAGGAGTTCCATGTGATAGAAATAAGCACTATGCTAAAGCTTAATAAGTAGTACCATGTGACAGACATAGGCACCACTAGGGTAGGATAGGATAAGAAGCACTATGTGATAAAAATGAGTACTACTAGGATTGACATGACTAGTTGTTTGGTTGCAGGATTATCTAGGACAAATAGAGTCACAGGAGAGATTCCCTATCACTCAATGGCTAAAGCTGAACTTGACTGTTGAGGATTATGCGACAATCAATATCATGGGTTTGACACAATATGTTTATGACTAAGATTTGAGTGAACACAGGGTTGATGACTTCTCTAGTAGAAAGGTTTTACTCTAAGCCTTGCTCATTTCATTTGTCGATGGGTGAGATGTTTACCAAATTCTTAGGGTTCTTATCATGGGGGAGCTAGTGGTATATGACTCGGATGGAGATGTGGATGCACTTTGATGAGTCTTCAAAGACCCAGAGTTGCAGGAGCTCACCTGAGATAGGAGGTGATGTACACTAGTGGACATACATTGGCTATAATGGTAGAAGGGGTGATCAGTGGGTTCCTATGTCTTGAAAGGGATACTCGTGGACTAGTTATTGGATGGGGTAGAGCATTAGAGATGTTCCTGACAGAGAGGACTAGGTTTTCTTGGGTGCCATACGTATTGGTTCATTTGTACCATGAGATACATCAGTTTATTTACCTAAGTGGTTGTGGGCTAGGGTGAGGGGTTACATTATTACAGATGTCCAAGCTCACGAGCATAAAGAAGTGACTAGGTCAATTCATTTCAGATTTTAGAGCACAACCCCCAACCTGTAACACCAAATTGAATCATTGCATTAACACCAGAGGGAATAAGGGAATAAGTGAATGAGGGAATAAGAGTTCATTCCTTGGAAGGCACCAATCCAAATGATATTGCTTGAATCCTATCCATCTGTTAAATCACTTGCAAAAGAGTGTCTACATTAGATTTTGTCACGCAAATTTATACTACAGATGTTAGCACAAATGATGTTTTCCAATAGTATTGGCAAAACCAATGATATAGGTAGACAATTACATATTGTGTGAAGGGTAACTCGTATTCATATTTGCTTCTTGTATAGTGTACTATTAAGAAAGATTATAGAGGAAACAATGATGGCAATGAAGATGGAAAACAACTAACAATTAGTCATGAATCAGTAGCAAAATCCGGGATAACATATATTTCAGGACATACTTAAAATCACAATTCATATCTGAGAACTACCTATCATTTTAAATTTCTTCACAAAGATCATAATGCAAAGAATAGGAAACTACAGATCTTAGTAACAACTAATTCAAAAATATATATACAATCAAAAGGGAAAAACTTATTCTTTTAGCCTTAAGAAGTCTATGAAATACAAACTTTAGCATTCAATATTTTGTTAAATATAAGTCCGGGTAAACTGAAATATTTGACCATTAATTAGACTTTATGTCGCTAACAACTGTGTATATCACATAAGCATCAAGTAGATCTAAGTAACAACTAATTCAAAAAAATATACCCAATCAAAAGAGAAAAACTTATTCTTTTAGCCTTAAACAGTCTATGAAATAAAAACTTTAGCATTCAATATTTTGTTGAATGTAAGTCCGAATAAACTAAAATATTTGACCATTAATTAGATTTTATGTCGCTAACTACTGTGTATATCACATAAGCATCAAGTAGATCACTAAAAATCCGACTTGAGGCGACAAACAATCAAAACAATTTCCAAGCGTTTTACTTTTTTTTCCCAACTAGACAAAAAGAATCTTCAATCGAATCAATATTTCTACCAAATTCTATAAGTTGCAAAGTTGCTGATAGGGAAACAATCTTTATTTCATTATATTGCTACTTGAATGCATGTGTTGTATTTATTACAGCCTTTCTCAAGCCGATCCAATGTTGTAGGTAGCTTTTTACTAGTACAAAAGCTCCTGTATATTACTTTACCAAACATGGATAGAAATTAACCGCTAGTTTTCATTTGTACACTCGAGATAAAAAGTGAAAATGTAAATCTTAATCTTAATATTTTGAAGCCAAACAAAATATCTCCTGTTTACAACCCTATTATCTGAAGAGAAGAGAAAATATTTACTTTCCATTTAAAAACCTAGAACAAATGCGAAAATGCAAACATTACCCTCAATATTTTGATATCCTTCTTCTTTTAAACAAATTAAACGGCTCTTTATATGCCCATATGTCGTCTACGCCAACTGCTTGTAGTGATTTTATATAAAATGAATGACGGACATTCATATAATCAGTTTATATATAAATTTGGCAAGCTTTTCCATTTAAAAACCTGGAACAAATGCGAAAATGCAAACATTACCCTCAATATTTTGATATACTTCTACTTTTAACCAAATTAAACGGCTCTTTATATGCCCATATGTCATCTACGCTAGCTGCTTGTAGTGATTTTATATAAAATGAATGACAAACATTCATATAATCAGTTTATATATAAATTTGGCAAGCCAAGATTAAACACATTACAATTAGACTTTCGAATTTGGGGGAAATTAATTTCAGACAAACAATGTATCTAACATGTACCAAAGCAAGGCAAGTGGCGAGCTCCTTTTTGGTAGGTGCGAAACACTACAAATTCAATCCAAATTTAATTAGGTTGTGGAGTCGTACTGGGTTGGCATGTCGAATCTCAAATGAATATATTCCTAAAAACATTTATAAATCATATCTATATGTATATGAAACATCATATTTCCTTACTATGATTTGTCCCATCTATGTTTTTTGATACATTGCATAATTTCAGTCTGTAATCTCAGTCTAACGTGCAAACAACCAAAGAACAATCATCTAATCATTAAATTAATCAAATTCAACATACAGTCAAACCTGACACAATGCATATCTTGTTTTCAGATAGAATAAGTTTCTAGTCCACAATGTTTTAAGCAATGAAAAATAAATTAAAAAAATCTCATGAGAATGAAACATCTGCATGGCGAACTTCTACT
The DNA here is from genome assembly GCF_030272615.1 of Cryptomeria japonica. Lineage (NCBI taxonomy): Eukaryota > Viridiplantae > Streptophyta > Pinopsida > Cupressales > Cupressaceae > Cryptomeria > Cryptomeria japonica. The sequence goes on from NC_081408.1 coordinate 108,431,490, forward strand.
ATCAAATAGATTGTAAGGGAACAACAAAAAATTTCACACAACTTTATCATAATCACCTTGTTGTAACTGGGTGACATATTCCTTGTCTGTTGGAAGAAAACATGGTGAATACCACAAATCTTACAACGCGCACAACAGGAGGCAAAGCTTGCAGCAGCTTGTTTATGTTTACTTCAGCCAAGGGATACAAATATTTGATGACATTTTTGTTTGTAAGAGCCAAAACAAAAGAACCCACAACTGTCAGAGAACTGAGAGCTTCTTGTAAATGGCTTAATTAATAGAATTGCATATTTCAAAAAATTATATATTCTCTGTTTGTAAAGACAATTATATGTCATTATCAATTTTGAGAACAAATGACATAAATAGTATGGAATGATAAATCTAATTAACTATACTATATGTCGTAGCTCACAAAAATGTTTATATGGAGGATATGTTTAAAAAAGATATTACTTCCTTCCTATCAAGGAAGGATAAGGCCAAATGATAGCATTGTCCAATTGTACTATGCAATAATGGTTACTCATGTAATTGAAAAATCTGCAGCCCTCATCCACTAAACATGTATGGCTGTGTGCACATGAAAGACTCTTCTTACAATGTAAGGATATGTTCTAGAGTTCTTCAAATTCAAATATTTTTAAGAGCGTCCTTGCAAAATCCATTTTGTACATATCCTGCATGCCTTACATTCCATGGGATGGCATCTCTTTGAGGCATTACGTCAAACAGTTCATGCGCCTTGTCTATGCTTCCACATTCTGCATACATGTCTACCCTGGAGGACAGTTGCAATTGCATCTGACTAATGCTTTGATGGATTTCCATAACATTTTCCAATATTCCCTTTTTGTCCCAGGGAGGAAGGATGATGGCAAAGGTTGGGAAATTTAAATTTGCAGCTGCCAATTAGACTTTCTTACAAGTTTCTAAAGACTTAATTGACAAATCCATTTGGTGCATATCATGCAATCATGGCATTCAATGAGATGTCAAAACATTGAGGCATTCTATCAAACTGTTCGCGTGTCACAAAAAAATAATGAACTAGTCCAGTATACCCTTTGAGCATCAAAGATTAACAATGGGAAGAGGGAAACCCTAAATCTCAAATACAAAAATAATTTAAAGACATGTTGTTTTGGAGTAGGATCATTACAAGTTTTCTAATTAGTCATAACATCTCAAATTCTAAAATTTTAGTTTTAGCCAACATTCCATTCACCAAGGGAATTTAATTCACCATAGGTTCGTGCTCTTTTCCAAGTTGCAATCAGTGCAATGAAAAATGCCTAAGGCCTATCCATAACATAACGTATAGTAAGTACAAGAGATGAAAAAAACAAGGTGCCATTAAAACCTATATTCGGGAACATAAAATGTTTATTGAAAGCTGAGCTATTCTCATGGAATCCAGTGACATACCATTTACTACCATGTTTGCCAGAGGTTGTTGATCGCTTGAGCAGGACTAAGGGTTTTTCACCCTTTCCATTTCTTGGGCTATACCCTCGACCTCTTCCTCCTTGCTGATCCGTATCGTGCCTTGCAAGTCTTCATCTATAACATTTTTTTTTCGTCAAATTCTGGAAGCCGATAAAATCTGAACACAACATTTTTAAGGTAAAGGATTTTTATAGAAGCGAATCGGAGAAAGAGTTTTAAAGCTAGCAATACAAAAAACCATAAGCAGTTTTAAATGCAAATGTAGAGAGCCAGATAGACGAAAATAGCTAGGGATTGGGCAGCAGCAACGGTGGTACAGACTGTAGCGTCAGATTATGCAGTCGCCCCCTGTGCAAAAACGAATACCCCCATACTTTTGTTTTCTCACTGCCTTGGTTAGTGTGCGTTCTCTTGCTTGGGAAACTATGACAACCATTTGCAATGCCAATCTCATGCTGCCAAAACATTTTTCATCTGAAAATAGGGGCTGGGAAACTGTGACAACCGTCTGCAATGCTAATCTCACACTCCCAAAACATTTTTCATCTTAAATACGGGTAAAAAACTTGCAACTTGTACATTGAACATATTCAAGATGAAATTTATGTAGCAAATTCAGGCAATTCGATTAACAATAAGCTGGTGGAAACCGTAGCCCACGTACATAATTGAGATGGAGGGGAAAAAAGACTCACAAGATAGAACCTCCCGCTGATGTGCCCGCAAAACCCTACAACTGCAAAAAAAAATTACCCCTCTTTTTTTTTTTACCGCTATCGCTCAAATCCATGCTCTACATTCTTCCCCGGCTGTCCAGCTGTACAAAGGTGATTTTCATCAACTGTTTCTTTTAACCTGTAGAATCCATTTTGATTCTTATTCCATACTGCTGAATGGTCTCTCTTTCAACTATCCTCATGTCTTCAAACTTCCCTCTTAGGCTTTCTTCCTTAGCTTGTTTTACATGCTCATCACTACCATAGATATTTTCAAGAGCATCTCATACCTTTTTGGGATTTGCCTTGTCCTGAACATCAATAAACTCAATGTCAGATAGACTACTGATGAGGGCTTCCATGACTTGCCCATTTTCTTGTATCTCTCTCTTTTGGTCATCGGTGAAAGTACCGGTAGGAACAACATATACATTTTCAACATAACTCCAGTGTTGAACACCCATGCTTTTGATGAATATCTTCATCCTATCTTTCCATATACCGAAATTTTCCCTATTAAACTTTGGACCTTCCCTCTTCATCATTTGACTAGGATCTTTTCCTCAAGCAGTTAAGCTTACAACACAGAGGACCTGGAGTGCTCTGATACCGATTGATAACTCAATGATGGACCAATAGTACCAAACCGGTACTGAGAGGGGGGAGGTGAATCAAAACAAACAAAAATACAGTCCAAAACCGGTTAGACAACAAATACTTCAAATAACTACAAGCAGTGATATTAGCTGAAGAAGAGTGCAACCGATAAGACCCAGAACTACTAAAACAATCATAAACCAGTCACTCACTAAGCTTTCCTCTTAGCTCAATACTACAATACCATTACACCCTCATGCATGAACAAGTAAACTATTATTTGATCTTCACAACAGTTGGTTCAGCATGTTTTATAGACAGGCATAAAACACAGAACCATCATGTGCTCAATAGGTAATAACAAAGCATCACAAGACCGAAGCATCACACATGACACACATATTTTTCATGTGGAAACCCAACTGGGAAAAACCACGGTGGGAATGAATACCCACAAGTTGTTTTTGAACTCTTTTGAAGTCTGCTCTATTAGGAGCCTTGTCCGGTTAAAGACATTACAATAGGTTCTGCTAGGAACTGATCCTGTTAGGGATCACCCGGTTAAAGAATAGCAATAATACTCGGTTAAGGTTTAAACCCAGTAGGGTCACCTTGTTAGAGGATTTCAAGAACTCAATAGCTAAAGGATCTCTAGAGCTCTAGAGCTTCTCAGAACTCATTAACCTTGAGTTACCCAGTTAAGGGATTTAAATCAAGCCTGTTAAGACCATCCTGTTAGGGGATTTTGTATCAAGTCAGTTAAGGCTACCCTGTTAGGGGATTTTACAACTGTTGAAGTGGTTAGAGATCAACGGGAATTACAATGATTTGGTAACAGCACTCAATGCTAATGCAAATCCGTTTTGGCTCCTCTTCACCTTCTGCACATTCACTTTGCAGGGATCTCTTCTCTCTTTTGGTCTGACAAGAATCACGTATCACTTCCTTAGGATACACACACACAAATTTTTGCCAACAATCTTAGAAAGAAACATAACATCGACCTTATAGGAAACATACAGGTCGGTAGCAAAAATCCTAAACCCTAAACCTGTTAGGTTAAGCAATTCAAGCGGTTCGATCCTGACCATTGAATCATACTGCATTAAATGCAACAATCTTGAATCGATCTCAAGACATTCTCCATCATCCATTATCCACTGATTTCATGGCGGCTAATAACCCATCATGCGTTATTACCGTTTGACAGACTTCGCTTGTTCCCAAGGTGGATAGGAATAGTCTTCTATATGCAAGATCCTTCACGCGCATAGAGCTTACATGGCAACACGATCTGTCCTCCATTATACTGCTAACTCATCACACGAAGATCACCGACTAAGTCACACAGACTTGAGGTATTCCAACCAAAAATCCTGAAGTGGAAGCTACCTACCAACCGGTAGTCATATAATGCTTCCATGTGCCAGTTCCCATAACTACATGCCGGTTCACCTTGACATGCCGGTTCACCCTGAACAAATATACTGCTTCACTTTGGCATATAAACTGGTTCATACATATGCCAGTTCCTCCTTCTCACATATCATAGATGCCGGTTCACTTCATAACACATATTGACATCAATGACAACATATAATGTCATTATGTCTTCATGTCAGTTCACATAATGCCAACAGTTAATGCGCTCAAGAGTGCTTCCCTTGCTTTGCAATCATTTTCCTCATCTTTAGTCAAGTTAGGTGGATTAGGCTAACTAGAAGTAGCAGCAATATAACCATTCTTTGTAACTTCCCAGATGTCCTTTCCAATGCAATTTAGATGTGTCTCCATTCTGATCTTCCAAATGCCATAGTTGGTTCCATCAAGTTTAGGATTGTCCTTCCTAAAATAGTTAGTAGACATTGGATCTCCTCAAGCTGTTAAACTTCTGTAAAAAGAGGACTAGGCTCTGATACCAATTGCTAGGTCCCGGAAGCAATTGAGAGGGGGGGGGGTGAATCAGTGGACCAATAATATTTAAACCAAAACAACTTAACCAAATTATTACTTAATACCGGTGAACCAGTCTATTATACCGGTGGACAGATTTAACAGATAAATGTAATACCAGCAAAGATTAATGCATGAAACAAAAAGACAAAGTCATTCACAACACATAACACCAATATTTGTACGTGGAAACCCTGTAAGGGGGAAAAAAATGATGGGAAACCTTACCCACAATCAGAGGATACTACTATAGATAGTAAGTGTACAGATATGGGGTCTACACATGCAGAAAGGTCAAGTGCCTAGAGCTCATTGCTCAATTACAAATGGGAGTCACACTGACTACAATTGGATGGTTAAATCCAATAAGAATGTACTGCACAAAATAGCATCTTCATATGCTAGATTCAGTACCGGTGTAGTTCTGATATGCTTTCATAAAAACCTAGCTTCACCTTCAAATGACATCTTCATGTATAGCTCTTCTTAATCTCGCATATACCTTCACACAAATCTTTTTTACATTCCTCACTTGATCTTACAAATAAGATCTTACATTTATACCATAACCTAAGACCAATTTTAGTAGGTTGGCTCTATAATAAAATCATTTTACAACCAATACATTATCCAATGCAATAATCGATTCAATATGTCAGCTTAATGCATTTACAACAATAATTAACCATCTCAATAGCGTGTCGTGCTGATTTGGAAAAGATAAGCATGTCGGTGCATAATCTGGACTTATTTGCCGGTAACAACAAATATGCAAATACGAATATGTCAATAAGAAATTCTCCAAGATAAGATGTCCAAACAATGTCTTCGACTGTACCAAGTTTTTTCCCTGTCATTCCAAGTGTCGGTGATCATTATTTCCTGTCGGTGTACCATATACCAGTGACTGTGCAAAAGTCACTTGCTTGCCGGTGAATGTTGTTAGGATCTCCAAAGTACTATAGTTTTAGTAGGTGTTGACATCAATGACAAAACCATACCAAAATACCAACAAAGAATGTATAAAGTTGTGGTTTAAAAGAATTCAGGGATTAAGTGGTATGAGAATGAAAAAAAATTAGGCCAAGCCCACAAGGGGACCCGACATGCATTGTGACTCCTAGGGTCTATCCAATTTTGACATTAAAAGGTTTTATTAATTAAATCATTAAAATTATTTAATTAATAATTTGCAATGTTATATGAGATGCAGAAAAGAAATATTGATATTTTATTAGATCTCTGGATTGGAGAAATGCAGGTGAAGGTAGAATTATTTAAATCATATTATGTGATTTAAATATTTATGTCAAAGTAAAAAATTATATTTCAGAATATAGTTTAAATGGTTTGTGGGGCCGGTCATTTAAATTCATTTGGCAATAGAGTATTTACCCAGTGTGCCTGTAGGAAAGAGAAGCAAATACTCAAAGGAGCCACGGGAGCATGGGGTAGGCGCTGGTTCTGCCATAAATTTTTAGGAGGAAATGTTCTGATTCTATGAAAGTATCCATCCCGACTGTCTGCTAAGTGAGGCGCAGGGGTGTAAGGTAGTATTGAGAGAATGTTTTCCAAAGTTTTATGGCTCCTCACATGACAACAAATAAATTAGGGCAACACCCTAGTGCTCACGAGAATACAGGGGAAAACCCTAAAGTTACTACACATGAATCCTTCAAATAATGGTGGTAGAAGCATTTTTCTCACGCTAAAGTTTTCATCAAGGGCACATGAATTTTGAGATTGAAAAGATTCAATGAGCTAGAGAATTAGTGGCAGATTAAACTTTGTGTGGATGCATCTACAAATGAATGTGATTTATTTTTAACATTTTGTATGGAATTGAAGTTTGTGTTGTTATTATCATTCTTCTCATTGGGCAATGGTTAACATAGGTTTGAATGAAAATCTCTATGATTTTAAACCTACAAGGTTAGTAAGATCTAAATTTATATAAACATGCTCTCAGCAAATGAATGGTCTTCAACGGGTTTTATGTATGTTTCTTTGTGTGGTCTGTATAATTTGAAGACAACCTTGGTCAGAGATTTGAGAGTGAGTAATAATGTTTATTCTATGTAGAGGCCTTGTCTTGTGCATTGGCAGATGTAGTTGGCTAAATCACTGCATATTCTTGCATATGATGTGTACCATTTGCATTCCATTCTGTGTGGATTTTCTATTTTGTTGCAAATCTTCTGCAAAGAATGGATAAGCCACTAACAATAGCAATATTATAGAAGATAGGTGAACCAGATGGAAATGAATCTCCAAATGTAGGAAACAATGTGTGCAAACATGTTGGAGTTATCAAATTTGATAAGGCTCTCACAGCCAAGTTTGAAAGCCAAGTTTGAATAACCAAATCATTGCCCTTTTGCAATGTATTGCGCTTTGTCTTTTTCTTCCTACATAAGAGCATTTTCATGGTTGCAAACTCAGTAACCTTTTGTGAAAATGAGTGGAGCAATGGCATGGATTAATAAACTCGTGAAATATTGCATGGTGCAGTTGTGTGCATCCAGAAGAAGAGCCCAAAGTTTTAATTGTGGATGTTCAATTTAATGGATTTGGCTTATGTTTTGAATGTGCCTCACTGCATATTGTCTAACAGAGCATGATGTATGTGTGGTGTGATATTATTAGTTCTTGCTCCGCATGGAACTATTGGGGAGGCTTTGCATTAAATAGTTAATAATCATATGTTTGCATGACCAATAGCGTGGCTTGATTTATGTTATGTCAAGGCTATACTAATTTTACTTCCATGTTTGGCAGAGATATGTGATCGGGTTTTAACTTTTGCCTGTAGGACAGGAGTGTTGGCATGCTACAGATGGTGGAGGCAGAGGCATTGCACACCCCAATGCAATGCCCAACAATCTCCTCCTTTGGCATTGATGAAAACGTATGAATGTGAAAAACAATTTTGATGCAAAGAAATAAAACATCTCCAACAAACTTTGCCTAAGATCAAGCAGATAAAACCATTTTTCACATGCTTCTCTTCCCCTTTGACATCAATGACAAAGGTCTTCAAAACAGAAAACCAAACTTACTCTCCCCCTTTGATTTTCATGACAAATAAATCATGACTTTCTCCTCCTAAAATACATTGACTACTCTAGTAGAGTAGCAGCACCAACTCATTAATCCAGATAAAAAGATAAGACTGTGAAGTCCACTGGATTGATGCAACTCAATGCATCTAGTTCTCATCAAGAGGGGTAGATACCCCTAACTTGTCTCTCAAATAGACAAATGTATCTGCAAGCAAAGGCTTAGTGAAGATATCAGCAATCTGTTCTTTTGTAGACACATACTCTAGCTTTACTTACTCTTCACTGATGTTTTCTCTCAAGAAATGATACTTGGTTGATACATGTTTAGTCTTTGAATGTTGCACCAGGTTCTTTGACATATTAATAGTACTAAAAATATCACAATATATGACAATGGGCTCATCATAGATAACTCTAATATCCTTCAACATTTACTTCATCCAAACTACCTGAGTCCAATTACTAGCAGCAACAATGTACTCAGCTTCAGCAGTAGATAGGGACACTAAATCTTGTTTCTTACTTGCCCATGAAACCAATTTCTTACCCAAAAAAAATACACCACTGAAGGTACTCTTCTAGTCATCAACATCACCAACCCAATCAGCATCAGTGTAAGCACATAACATGAAATCATCATTCCTCGAATACCACAAACCATAATCCACAGTTCTTTTCAAGTATCTAAGTATCCTCTTTACAGCAGTGACATGACTCTCTTTCAGATCATCTTGATATCGAGCAGCCATGCACATGGCATGCATAATGTCCAGTCTAGTCTGAGTAAGATATAGCAACTTAAAACCAACCATAGATCTATACAAAGTCTAATTAGCTTTCAGAGATTCATCATTTTATAACAATTTGCACCTACTCACTATAGGAGTTCCAACCGGTTTGGAGTCTTCTAACCCAAACTTGTTCAGCAATTCCTTCACATATTTGGTTTGAGATATAAACATACCTTTTCTAGTTTGTGAAATCTGCAATCCTAAGAAAAATTTCATCTCTCCTATCATAGACATTTCAAATTCTTTTTGCATATCACCGGTAAACTTCATACTCAATTTATCATCTCCTCCAAAGATAATATCATCAACAAAAACTTCAACAATTAAGATGTTATCATTCTCAATCTTGAAATACATATCACTATCAGCAGTACCTTTATTATTTCCTAATTTCAGAAAATACTTATCCAATCTAGCATACCAGACTCTAGAGGCTTGTTTCAATCCATAAAGAGCTTTCTTCAGTTTGCATACCATGTCACCATCATCTGATAATGAAAATTCATCAAGTTGCTCAATGTAGACTTCTTCCTCAAGATCACCATTCAAAAAGGTTGACTTGACATCCATCTAATATACCTTGAAATCCTTATAGGTAGCATAGGCAATAAATAGTCTAACAGCTTCAAGTCTAGCTACCGGAGAAAAAGTATCCTCATAATCAATCCCTTCTTTCTATGAATATCCTTTGAATACCAATCTTGCTTTATTTCTGACAACTTCACTGGTTTCATTCAATTTGTTCATAAATACCCATTTAGTACCAATCACATTCTTATCTTTAGGTCTAGGCACAAGCTCCCATGTGTCGTTCTCTTCAATTTGATCTAATTCTTCTTCCATATCCTTTAAACAATTTTAATTTTTGCAAGCTTCAATGACATCTTTAGGTTCAATTTTAGAAATCAAACATACCTTTTGTTGGTATTGCACACTCCAATAAGAAATTGTAGGTGATTGAAGGTATTGTCATTGATGGCAACCTTGCAATCCTATGGCAACGGCAAAGATGATTACCGGCACCCCAACCGATAGGATTTTGTTTATTATATTTTGTATTTAATTGTAATATATTTTTGTAAGCCGACAAGGCATATTGTAATAAGACTCATATATATGTATCAGATCTTGTAGATCATTTATGTAGCAAAGTAGCAAACATGGGAAGATTATTACAGAAGTAATATGCGAATATTAAGGCAGATTTTGAAGTAAGGTTTACGGTTATTGTATGAGCTTAAACCGGTACTGAACCTGGCATAGCAGATGCTGAATTAAAGTAGTACATTATATTGGATTTGTATAATCCATTTTTGTAAGTCAGTAAGACTTCCCTTTGTAATCAAGCAGTGAGCTTTAGACAGTTGGCCTTCCTGCATGTGCAGGCCCTTATTGTAAGTAATATTCATTCATTGGCTAGTGAGTGAATATTGTGGGTCACAAATCCTACCAAGGTTTTTCCCACACTAGGTTTCCTCGTTAAAAATCTTGTGTTATGGTGTGCTTTCTATGTTGTACTTATTGTTCATATTTACTACATTAATTTTTGTTTACCGGGCAAGATACTGATTCACCCCCCTCCCCCCCTCTTAGTATCTTTGGGAATCCTAACACTTTTTCAGTAGCTAACCCTCTTCTAGTCATCATGCCTTTATTTTAATCTTCAATGACCTGATTTTCAAAGTGATTCAATCTTACATACCTCAGAGTCTTCTGATTGTTCTGATTTTTCAGGTTCATGTACCTCTCCACCGACATTAGCAATATCCGGATTAACAGTCTCTACCAAATCATTTTATTTCAATTCTTCAATTTGAATAGGTATTAGAAAAATATACCGGCCATCATCATATATGCATTCTCTGATCTCTTTTCCATAGTTCTCATCAATCTTAACATTTGCACTTTCTACTATCTTTCTCAATCTCTTATTGTAAAAATGGTAGGCTTTGCTCTTTTTTGAATATCCCAAAAAGATTCCTTCATTACTTCTTGCATAAAACTTTCTGATATCCTCATCTGTCTTGATATAACAGTTGCTATCAAAAATTATGAAATATCTCACAATGGGAACATGACCAAACCATAGCTCATAAGGAGTCTTATCGGTATCACCTTTTATATGCACTCAGTTAAATGTGTAAATAACAATGCTACCATCTTCTCTCTAACAGATCTTAGAAACATTCCCTTCAATCAGCATATTCCTTGCAGTATCCAAGACAATCTTGTTATTCCTTTCAACAACTCCATTCTATTGTGGGGTTCTAGGAGCAGATAATTGTCTTCTAATCTCATGCTTCTCACAGAATGAATCAAACTCACTGAAAAAAAATTCTCCTCCTCTGTCAAATCTCAGACATTTCACCTTCAATCCTCTCTCAATCTCAACCTTTTCTTTGAATATCTTGAATTTATCTAATACTTCTAATTTTTCCTTCAAAATGATAACCTGCATCATTCTAGAATAATCATCAATCAATAACATAAAATATATGTCACCCTGCACACTTCTAATTTTTGTAGGTCCACATAGGTTAGTATGCACAAGATCTAGAAATCAATCATAAGTATACTACTTACTCTTAAAATAAATTCTTGTTTTCTTTCCCATTTCACATTCATTACATATCGGATTGGTAGGCTTAACAATTTTAGGTAAATCTCTAACAGGTTGTGTAGGACTAATCTCAATCATTGAATCAAAAATTAACATGACACATTCTCCAATGCCACAACCAACTCTAATCAATTTGAGCAATCAAACAAGTTTTCTCACCAACATTTTGATAGACTTATAAAGCACTAAGAGGGGGGGTGAATCAGTGATAGAAAAAACAATAATACTTTAAACATAGACTGGTAAAAACAATTAACCAAATTACTTAAGACTTTGCATGCAATTCAAAGTATTGTAAAAGCATCCACAAAAAGTAAAACATTCACCATAATACAATTGTTTATACGTAGAAAACCCAATTGGGAAAACCCACGCTGAGATGGAACTCGGAAGTTAACTATCTACAGAAATAGCTAACTAATCAGTTAAGGTCTACAAAGTTCTCTGTTGGGAGCGAATCCTGTTAAAGATCTCAATGCCCTGTTAGGAGCTATACCTGGTTAAAGGTAATACCCTCTTAGGAGTAACCTTGATAAAGGATTTCAAACCCAAACTAATGTATCACCTGGTTAGAGGATTTGTACAATGAAGCTTGTTAGAGCTTACCTAGTTAGGGAATTTAACTATTGTAGTGATTAGAAAACAACAGGTGGTTGATCTAGAAATAGCACATCTTGCTTGTATAGATCCTCTTCTGCTCACTCAATACTGCATCACCAGCATACTCTGCAACTTCTTCAATAAATCGCATCAATTCTAACTCATAACAACCCTTGTATCTTGCATTACAAAATAACTCATCACAATGTCTTTTTATAGACATTAGATTTCATGTCGGCTTAAGAACCTCATCACAATTTCCTAGGTTAAGTGTATCTAGACAATCTTTCGTAACACATCACAAATCACCACCAAATCTATCGATTAGAGATAACTCATCATAACCGGTGATAACTCATCACACAATCAGTGAAACCGGTTGGAACACCGATATCAGTTGATTGTTAACCACTTCCAACTCACAGACCTATTTTCCTCCATTCACCTCCTTATTGATCTCTATTGTATCTCCAAACTGGTGTCAGTGGAATTGACCAAAACCAATTGTCATTCCTGCATATACCAGTTGTCTACATATACCGGTTTAGACACCTTCAAACCGGTTAGACTTCTCTATACAAATGATATTGG